>NW_021705779.1:45602-84433 GCF_003719475.1 Trypanosoma rangeli
GTCTCGGTGAATAATGTTGTGGTGCTCGTCCGCCCTGTACCGAGCCGAAGAGCTGAGAAAAGTCAAACTGAACCACAGTCGCATTACACCGTAAACGCGGTGACCCTTTCCCCGAACGGTCCAGCCCACGGTTGCCTGAGACCCTCGGAGGTGTGGGGAGAATTGGCAGCAGTGTCGCATCCCCGCCCGGCGCTGCATCGACCACCCCCGCCCCCGCAGCGCCCCCGCCCCCGCGCTTCACCGGCTGTCCACCCGGCACCTTGCCAGTGCTCCTAACCGCAAATTTTGGAGACGTCGCAACAGTGGGTAGTTTATTTGTCCTAGCAGTCGTTGGTGTCTCCTTTGGTCGCTTTCCCACAGCTTCCGGTGCTTTTACCGCAGAGGTCGAAGGAGGTGAGCGAGCGGAGGGAACAGAAGGAGCAGACGGAACAGAAGAGGACAAACGAGCGGAGGGAGCGGAGGGAGCGGAAGGAGCGGAGGGAGCGGAAGGAGCGGAAGGAGCGGAAGGAGTGGAAGCCACACTCTGTCGGGCGCTGTGCCCTTGTTTATAAGTGATTACACAAGGCAAAGGCGGTTCGTCACTCTCCTGCCCGTCGGCCCGAGAGGGATATTCAAGACCGATATTATTGCTTTGCTTCTTATGGGCGGCGTAGGAAAGGTCCGTAGTTGGTGTTGCCACAGAAGCACCTTTGTCGTCGTCTTGGGGCCTCTGCGGCACGATACGGCTGCTGCCTCCATAAGTGACCTCACCTACGGCTACATCCTGGCTAGCGTAAGAGAGTTCCCCTGTGGCAGCAGAGTGAGCGGCACTGATGGGACTGCCTTTGCTGCGCTTCTGGGTAGATCTTTCAGCAGCGCCTGTGACGTCGCCCCTCGCCGGTGTGGAAACACTCCCAGCTGCAATCGACACACTTGAGCTGATGGCTCCCTCCGCATTGCTCAAAATACCGGAGCTGTTCGTCCTCGGAAAGACACTAAGTTTCCCTGCCACATCAAATACCACTGCTGCATTAACCTCGGTGGCACCAGATCTCCCCGCAGCGCTGTCTGACTTCCGCAGCGATGCCCTTACTGAGCCGGCAGAAGCCCCCAGAGGGGTTCCTGCTGCAGCCGCCTCTGTCAGTCGCAACTTCATTATTTCTGCATTGGAGGAGCTGTTTTCGCGTGCGCTGCCAATAGGTTTCTCCTGGACGCCAAGAGGCGTGTCGGACGTTTTTCCGGATGAATTCGAGACATACCCGCCAGACGCAGCCTTGTTCAGAAGCTGGTGTGAGCTGCCTAATGCATTCCGCTGCAGCCGGTGAACTAAGCTCAGCAGCAGAACGGTGTCAGCCGCAACAATGCCAGTTAGGTACTCCGCCTGCGTTGTCGCATTCTCGTTTTGCTCGTCCGCGTAAAATGGTGTCGGCTTTGCACTACCTGATTGCGCACGCCCCCTTGAGCGAGCAAAAGCTTCCTCAAGTTCGACGAGTGCCGCGTGCAGGTCGACGTACTTCCTAGCGAGGGAGCGCACACTGCGGTTGGTGGAAGACTGCGTCCTCTCAGTTGATTTTCCCCTTTCTTTCGGGATTCGTCCAGAACGGCTTCGTTCTTCTGACGTCTTGCTGGTGGGGGCCTCGATATTGAGGTCCCCACTCACCTCTCGTTGCTCCTGCATAAAGATTGGAAGCCCTCCGCCAGAGGGTGAAGCATCGGCATCGTCTTTCAACGGTGTCCCAGCCTTTCCCAGAGGCAGGGCAACTTGGGAACGCCGGGACGGCAACAGTTCTCCGGACTGCGCCATGGCACCTAAGAGAGACGAGGTGGACTGCATGTTAGGATTCAGCAAGCTTGGGTCACTCCGTCGCATCTGACCCAATGCGGTCGCCGGCAACAGCTGGCTACTGGAAGAGTATGTACTCTGCCGCCAGCTCGTCTGTGTCCCCTGTTCCCGCACCTCAACCATTTTAGTTTCGGCCGTATAGATGATGGCGCTGTCGCCTCGGGTGCTCTGTTCACAGGAAGCTGCTGGTCGCTGTGATCCACTGGAGCGGGCCTGCAACAGCGGAAGTGGGGAAAAACGATCTGTAGGCCCTGTTTTTCCCGGCACCAGCGCGGGCTTGCTCCTGGAATCCCTCAAGCGCCCCGAGCCCTTGGACTTGATGCGGTCGCCGCCACTTGGCGCATCCGACTGCAAGGGTGACACCCACTTGCTGTCCTGCGTACTCTGCAGATCCTCAAGCTCCACCGGCGGCATGGGGGTTCCATGCTCTCTGAAGTCTGTGAGCTGTGATGGGGGGTCCGAGTGAACTGGCTTTGTCAGCACCGCAGGTTCCTCAAAGACCAGCCCCGTTGTCACACTCTCACCCTGGCCCGAGGTGCTGTTCTTGTCATTTTCACTGTCATATCTTTGGCGCCGTTCCTCGCTGGTCCGTTGGGGGGACTCGACTCCCTCTGGGGTGGCAATCTTAGAGGCGTTGGAAAGATGTGGTGTGACACCCGGCATCGGGTTAACCATGGAGATGGCGCTGAATGTCACGCGTGCCTCCTCAGCGGCATTGGGAGCGGCGGTGCTCAAGAACGACGGGGACTGGGAAGCGTGCGACCCCACGGCATCCTCCCGCGACATGCAGAGCATCTCGTACGACTCGGCTATGTTTTGCACGTGTTTACGGTACATGGTGTGGCGCAG
Source organism: Trypanosoma rangeli (assembly GCF_003719475.1). Taxonomy (NCBI): domain Eukaryota; phylum Euglenozoa; class Kinetoplastea; order Trypanosomatida; family Trypanosomatidae; genus Trypanosoma; species Trypanosoma rangeli. The sequence continues at coordinate 48,274 of NW_021705779.1, forward strand.
CATGACGTACTTCCTCTCCTCCATCGAACGTTGGACCTGCGCTTCCAGCTCCACAATGCGGAGCATCAGGCGGGACTCCGCAGAGCGACCCTCGACGTCGTCGGTGATACGCTGCAGTGCTTCCGGGCTGTACTCGCTGCCCTCACCCCCCACGCTCCCTAGCACCCCGTCACGCCGCAGGAGCCCACCGTACCCAAGCTGGCGCCGCAGGTTGGCAATGATCGTTTCCTTCTGTGAGAGTGAGACGAGCCCCTCGGAGACGCGGCTGTGGAGTATCTGCAGCTCCTCCTCGCGCTTTGCCATTTTTTCCTCAATCATCTCCGCCTCTGACTTCATCCGGCCGATTTGCTGCCGCAGCAACTCCGCCATGACGTCGTGCTTGGCAACGTCCTGCAGAAGCTGCGTGTTTTTCCGCTCCAGCTCGTTGGCCCGCATCTCCAGCAGGTTGTAGGAGCTCTGCAGCTGCTCGTGCTGCCCCTCCAGAAGGGCGTACTGCTGGTGGCGCGTGTGGAGTTGTCCCTTCGTGGACTCCAGCATCGCCTTTGTGGTGGCGAAGCGGTTCTGCACCGCCTCAAAGAGCTCAAACGACACTGTGATGGAGGGGACTGTATCCCCGGGCGGCCCATCCTCGCCAAACAAGAGGGCCTTCATCGAGTAGTAGCCGGGGCTGCCGATTGCCTCCAGGATGCGGTGGTAGCCGTCACCAAACTCCAGCACCGCGCGCGCCTCCGCGGAGGTTGGGGCCGCCGTCGCCAGCGTGTGGGAGGCGTTGGATGACGCCGACAGGTGAGTGCCGTTGGTGCCCGCCGAGTCGCTGGCCCAGTTGACGCCGCCCATCTCGGGAGGCACGGAGCGCTGCGCACATGAGGTGGACTGGTGCGGTGGCGCAGCGCCAGTTCCCTCCGACATCTTCCTCCCTCGCTGCAGGGCCAAAGCGAAACACGCAAGGAATAATAATAATAATAATAAAACAACGACTTCTCCTTCGCTTAACTTTTTTTATTTTTTTCTGCGCGAGCGAAACTCAGATGGAAGAACACAGACAAACCCAAAAATAAAAAATAAAAAATGAAGGGGTGAGGCGCAGCCAACAGGCAATAAAAGAGAGAGAGAGAAAAAAAAAGGCGCCGTGAAAGACAAGCTCACCTCCGTTAGAAGCAGCAACAGAGACAGATTTATATGTAAAGACGCAGCAGACACACCCACACACCCTTCTCCTCCCCCCTCTCATCCTCGCACCTTCTATCGCCCTAACCCCCGCGCTTCGCAAAGCAAACACGCACTCACGCGGGGGGGAAAAAACACACACAACAATGGCAGCACACAGCAAAGCAACTAAAAAACAGCAACAGCAAAAAAAAACAAACAAACAAACAAACAATTGTTTGAAGAAAAAAGAGGTATCCATTTCAACGGCTGCCCCGCCCACATATGCACGATCGGTAAAGTAATATCAATCATAATAACAATATATGCACACACTAAGTCGCATCACTCGGTGTGCGCCAGTGCTCTGTCCAACGAATGCCCATAAGCCTCGCCAAAGAGGTTAAGGTGGTTCAACAATGGAAACACCTGGTACCACGGCACTCGAGATTCGTGTCCCGCCTCAAGTGGCATCTCCGCCTCGTACGCCGCGTAGAACTCACAACCAAAGCCACCGAAGAGCTGCGTCATGGCGAGATCCACCTCGCGGTGACCGTAGAATGACGACGGGTCAATGAGGTACGGTTCCCCAGCTTCTCCGTACATGACATTTCCGCCCCACAGGTCGCCGTGCAAAAGACTCGGCTGCACCTGCTTCCTTGAGGCGTAAAAGGCACGAAAGCGGCTGCTGAAGAGCGCAAACATTTCTTGGCGTCGCCCACTCCAGTAACCCTTTCGCTGCGCCAACGCCACCCGTGGCTCCAGGAGGCAGTCGATGTAATACGCTGCCCAGTCCGCCGACCAGCCGGCCGGTGTCTCACAGCCCGCCAACCCTATCGGCACAGAAGATCCAAACTGACCGTTCGGACTCGTCTGCCGATGCACCTTTGCGAGCATACGGCCCAGTTCCGGCAAGTTCCGCCGAGCCGCACCCCAACAGCCATGCGGGGCGCTCTGAATCCACATCATGATGAGGTAGGCCCACCCGTTCACCTCCCCCACCTGCACTACACGCGGGGTGCGGGCAACGGCTGAGAGAAGCGACAGCCCCATTGACTCCGCCGCGTAGAAGTCCGCCGTGGTGCCGCGCTGCAGCTTTAAGAAGTATACAACCCCCGCCTCCTCCATCTCCAGCCGGTATGTTTCGTTGATGTCGCCACCAAAAACGCGCTTTGCACGTGCGACCTTCGCCGAAAGAACGCGCGAGAAGGTCTCCTCCAGAGACTCCGTCATAATGAGCTCCGCGCAGCGCTTTCGCTGACGATGGCAATGGTGCACGACGAGGCAATTGCAGTGCTGGCTAAAAGCAGCGTCGCAGCAACTAAGCAGGAAAGCGGTTGCGTGAAAGCCGGGAGAGAGAAATGGTGCAACGATTGCGTGCAGCAAAAATCGCAGAGAGTGGGAGGAACTGGGATGGCACCCTGCATTGCAAAGTAGCACAGCCAGGAAGGAAGGAAGGAAGGGTCGTTTAGGACAAAGACGACAAGAACGCGCCTCAGCCACTTTGTGCTTCTGCAAGCAGCTGCGTGTATTTTGCTCGCATGACGTGATAGTCTGGTGGCAGACTCCGCTCCGCTTGGGGTTGCTGCATGAGGGCGTTTGTGAAGATTGCGAACACTGTCAGAAACTCAACCGATCTCCGTCGGCTACCGCCACTGCCGCTGTCCTCCTCACGCTGTCGCTCTTCATCCAGCACCGCCTCCAAGGCACACTGCAGGACATCATTCATCATCCTCGGGTTAAGGAGTCGCTCACCCAGTGGCTGCGAGCGTTGATGACTCGCGTAGATGTACCTCGCAGCGTCTAGAGGCCGCCTCTCCGTCAGTAACACCTGAACGACTAGCGCATCCTCCCGCAGCCTCAGCAACATATCAATGCCCAGTTTCCGATACGCACCGCCCATCGACAGCAGCACCATCGCCGTGAGAACATGATCCGTGATTATGCCAGGGACAAGCAGCTGATGCAGCGGGCCGCAGTCCAGCTCCGCAGCCTGCAGCAGACGTAGAAGTAGTCGCTGCAGGCCGTCTAGTAGAACTGACCCCGTCCGCATAACGCAGGATGCGTACTCAAACAGTGCGTAAAAGAGGTATCGTGCAAAGTGCACGCGACCCAACGAACTGCAGCCTTCGTTTGAGACCCTCGCGTCGTCCTCGTCGCCTGCGGCTGCTGAGAGTGTCGTTGCTGTGGTGGTTTGCTCCACATTTTCCCCAGTGGGCTTCACACGAACGTCGCCGTGGCCCGCTGCGGTGGGAGGCGGCACAAGCACCACCTCCACCAACGGGGCGAACACCGCACGCTGCATCACGAGTTGTCCAAGACTCACATCGGCGACGGGTACAACAGGACAGTCATTTGCGCCGCTTGCGGCTCGAACACCCGTCGACAAGGTTGTGCATGTGTCAAGAACATCCTGTAGCGTCACGCCGCCCCAACTGCGCCATGGCGGTGCACGCGGCAGTGGGCCCTCGGCGTCCTCGGCTGGCAGAAATTGTCGTAATGCTGCAGTGGAGCCCAGAAAACAGGCATCGTCACGCGCGTGCGGTAAGTTGGCGGAAACCACACCAAGGCATGAAGGATCACGTGTCCAACTCGAAGTCCGTGACTTCTTCTTCTCGTTGTCCTCCTGAGCGGTCTGCAGCAGCTGCTGTGTCGCGTGATGGGTGGCGATAGCCTCCAAGGCATGGGCCACGCAGTTGAGACATTCCTGCCTGCTGAGCATGGTGTGGAGCAGCGACTGAACCGCGTCCCCCGCACAGTGCAGTCGACGCAAGTAGAAGCGTACACGCTGCAAGGTATGTGGCATGGTGGCAGCAAAGGCAAACGGATTGACGCCCACCAGGTGCACAGACCCACGATGGCGGTCCAACAATAACGGCAGCGTGCCATAAACAAAGGCATGCGAGTACAACTCATTACTGTGCACTGTCGTAGATGAATTGGTATAAAGCGGTGGATGTGGCATGAGGGTGGCGCTAAGCAGTGGGTTCCGGAGAGGGAGGCCGGAGTCGTTGTTTCTGCTTCTACAACGGCAGCCATCACTGGCACTGCTGTGCCCATCACTGCCACGTAGTTCACTGGCGAGTCGCGTCATCCACGACGCCGGCCTCTCAACCTTCACACTGAGTCTACGGCAAAGGCCTCTGTTGCCGCCCCCAATGCTCTGAGAGGAAACGGCAGCCGTGCCGTGCTGTGACCCCCTCGTCGCAGAAGCGGCAGCCGCTGTTGTAGTGGTAGTCACAGTAAAAGATGCTATCTCTGTCGTTACGGCTTCCGATGCTGCCCCTGCGAACATGCGCTGTAAACCTTGCTCCTCCCCGCCAGAGACGATGTCAAATGCGCAGGAAAACCCATGCCGCAAGGCATGAAGGATGATGAGATTGTCAACCACCTGCAGAGCCACGGGCTCCCTTCGTGGATTTAGTGGGAATTCTGCACGCAGCAGCGCATGCAGCACAAAGCCTTCTTCGCTGCCGCTCCCGGCAGATAGGTAACGAAAGAGCGTCGCTCCGCCGTCGTGATGCGAGACGCTGCAAAGGAAGAGCTGACGGTACAGAACAAGCAGCCCAACAGGGTACTGCACGCGGGGCTTGTCCATGCACGCAGGCGAGACAAAGAGCGACACCGTCTCACGCTGCTCCTCCCCCACAGTGTCCCGGTCCCTGTCTCCGCCACAACTAGCATCTCCCTCCGGCAGACGCAATTCGGGCAACGGTCGCAGTCCATTCTCGTCCACCTCAAACGTTTTCAAAACATGTGGCTTCAATCGGTTGATGGAGAGAAACGCCCTGGCGGGGGGGCAGTAGTGCCAGTAGTCCGTGTGTGTCGGGAAGCGCCGCAGCAGCACGCACAGCTGTTCTTTCCGGCCTCGCGTGTCGTCCGTGCCGCACGGTAGCAGCGCCTCCTCCACGCCCACCACGTCGAGACTGATGGTGGTGATGCAGAGAAGGACCCGACGACAACTGGAAGAGGCGCTCGAGACAAAGTTCACGGGGGGTAATCGAGAGGAGCTGCCGTCCTGCGATTCCCGCTGTTCCCGTGGTGGCGCCGCCATGGGGCTTCCATGCGGCCCTGCAGAACGGCAGAAGGAGTTGTGGGCGTCGTGTAGCTCCTCCGCCCAGTAGTACGCTTGAATGGGGTAGAAGTCGTCGCGGAAGCGCAGGCTCCTTGGCGCGCACTGAAACGATGCCACGGCACACAGCGGCAAGGCTCCCGTGCCATCACGACACACGACGAAAAGGATACTGCGCGTGTCGACGCTGAGGGCCACAAGGTACGCCCGGCTGCCGCCACTGCCCTGCGTGGGGGTGGCCATGTTGCTGCTACGGCTGTGGAGCGGGATGGGGCAGCGCTTCGCGTAGCGAATACTGAGCGGCTCATCATCACCCCCGCTGCGCTTCACCGCCAGTGCCACGGCGTCGGCGGGGAGCGTGGGATGGTGGCGCATCCACGCCACGTCGTCGTCGTCGTCGCCGTCGTCCGCGGCAGCGGCTGCAGAGGCAGGCTGCGTCGCCCCGTCCTCTTCCTCTTTCCCCTCGCGCAGCCGAAGCTGGTAGAAGCACACCTGCTGGCCAGCCATGCAGAAGACGACGACGTCGTTCGCCACCTCGTCAATGTAGACACGAGTGACGCCCATCGCACCGTTACCGCCCGAACCACCAGCCGCAGGCACACGGAAGCGGAAGACGGGCCGTTGGAACACTACGAATGGCGGAACGGTGGAGACATCAGTCATTGTGCCTCTCCACCACCACCCGCCAGTCCTCCTCCTAGCAGGCGTGCACACGCGCAACTGTCGAGAAGGGGGAGGAGCGAGATAAAAAAAAAAGCGAAACTGAAGGGAATTTCCACTTCGCACGCTCCTTCAGATGGCAAGTGGGGGAGGGGGGGGGAGGGGGGGAAGAAAACAACGGTAATAATAATCAATAATAACAATAATGCATGGTCCTTATTTTTGCTTCTTTGTTTTGTTGTTGTTGTTTCCGTTTCTCTTTTCCGTATATTTTCTTGTCAAAACACGGCACACCCGCACACTTACTTCGTCTCCCTCCACCCACCCACCCACCCACTTTTTTTTTGCTGGGGAGAACGGGCGCCGTCGCGACTAGTAGCCGAGATCGCGGCGCAGGAACGACTTGGGGCTTGTCAGCCACGCCATGTCGTAGCTCTGCGCGGTCATGATGGAGTAGAGAAAGAGCATCGAGCACGTCGCCGGTGCCGTCATGGTATGAAAGAGAGTGTCAAAGACTACCGACGTCACAAAGATGGCGGTGAGGAGTGGGAAGGCAGCGTAGAAGCGGCCGACCATGAAGCAGCCGCAGCAGCAAAGAAACACCTGGAAGGCACCAGGGGTTCGCCACCTGACCCAGCTCCAGTACCGTGGCATCTCGTCCACGTTGCGCGCCATCCACTCCGGGAGGAACTTGTAGTAGAAGTACTGGGTGTCGCTGACAAGGTTGCGGTAGCGCCGGTCCAGCGTGGGGCTCTTTGTAATGATCTCGTAGGCCTTGTTGACTTGGTTGAGCCGCGGAATGTTGCCCACCCCCTTCGGGTCCAGCTCTGGGTGCAGCTCCCGCATCAGCTCGTGGTAGCGCAGCCGTATCGTCTGGGCGGAGGTACCCGGCTTCACCCCAAGCACCTCCCACGGATTGTACCCTGCGGCAGCCGTGGAACCCCCATCCCCGCCGCTGCCGCCACCCGCCGCCGTGGGTCGTGCCGCGTCACGCACAACGTCCTCCTCGCGGGGCTTCGGTGCGTGCCTGGATTGCTCAATGTCGGCCGGGACACTGCCGTAGGGGGCAGCGCCGCTAAAGCGACGGCGGGAGACGCCCCGCAGCCATATGGCGCCCCACAGCGTGGTCCCCTTCGCAGGCAGGACGCCGATGGCCGGCGGCAACCGTGCCGCTCGCCGCATGTTTCGCTACACACACACACACACACACACACACACACACGCTATCTATATATTTGTATCGTTCCCTTCCCTGCTTGCCTTTCTTCCTAGTGCTCCTTCGCAAGAGCCCCCTCCTCCCCACCCCCCTCCCCGTGCGTGGGCGAAAGGCAGGCAACAGCAACAGCAACAGCAGTAAACGCATCAGCCACACCTCCAGACACACGCAGCCTCACAACACAGGCGTGCCACACACACTCACTCACACACACACACACACATCGCCGCCGCTGCGACCACACTCCCGGCGTTTGTTTACGCGCACAGGGCAGGCGCTGTTGTCACGGAACACGCACCCACACACACTAAGAATGCCAACATGAATAACGAAAGGCCGACGACGCAGATGTCAAAAGTTTAAAACTCATTCGCTTCAAATAATATGTGTCCCGCACCATCGCTCCAACGATCCTCCTCTTTCCTCTTTCCTCTTTCCTCCGCGTTGTTGCCCTTCATACTCCTCTACAGCCGCTGCCCCCTTGCGCACCTCACCTCACCTCACACACATCGTCGCACGTTCCCTTTCACATCACAAAGGCCCAAAAGAGGAGGTGCAGAAGAAAATAGACCCCCACAATCACCTCCGGCACGAGACAGAGGAGCGTCGCCCAAAGCAGCGTGCATATCACCGCCCAGAGTCTCGTGGCCATGCTATAGAGAAACACCACGGCTACAAACAGTACCAGCGTCAGACCAGTCCTTGAGGGTGTCATGTCCCGCGTGCCGCCAACCGCCAATGCCCGGCGCAGCGGTGGTAGACGCGGAAACACGATATACCCCAGCAGCGCTGTACCGGCGTGATGCAGCAGCGCCGCCGGGTGCAGAATGCTGCCCCACGACCCCTGGCGCAGCCTGCCGTAGTAGGACACCAACCGTGGCTCTTCCATAACAAGCAGAGTGTGCGTGAGACTCACAATTGAGCACTGTGTGTCAGGCACCGCCGCCGTGGGTGGCACACAGACTCTCAGGAAGACCGAGGCATTCACTGCCAGCGCCCCACCGCTCCCGCGACTGTCGCGCAGGTAATCGTGCACCGTGTGCAGATGTCGGCGCCCGTAACGAGCAAAATCAGAAGCCATTATTGCATGTGCACGCTCTGCGGCTGTCGCGTTGACCCGAAACACAATCTCTGCGAGGCTACTCCGCCTGCTGCCCTGGTCCTCGCTCAGTAACTCCGCGAGTGGGACGGGGATACCGACAAGGATGGCGCTAGGACGCTTCGACAGCGGCACCTCACCGCCCAGGATGTCACGCAGACTGTACACAACCAACTCAAACTGCAGGTACGGAAGACCCCCGCGTTGCACACGCGGCGGCTGCCAGTGTCGCCAGAGGAGATGCAGCGCCGTCCACGCCGCCTTTGGGCAGAGCATGGAAAGGCGCCACTCCCGCGGCACCCGTGACGCCGCATAAAAAGGCACGCGCAGCGGCTCAACCAATGTGTTGTGGTCTACTGGCGGCGAAGCGGCGGGTGGAAAAAACCAAAGCCCTGTCAGGTCCCCGGCCATGAAGTACGTCGTGTCCGCCAGTAGACACCCGCGGCACTCCGTCGCAATGCCAGGCACCACAAAAAGGATCTCCTCAATGGTGCTGAAGGGGCGAATCGGTGGGAGATGATCATCGCTAAGCGCGTCGTCCGGCTGGTCGTCGTAAAGGTCATTCACGTCGGGTCGGTCCGCCGGGATGCGAACCCCCACAAAGGTGTTGTTGTAACGGTAGACGAACTGGTGCCGCCGCACGTTCTCCGGCCTGGTCATAATGGCAAAGAGGTAACTCACAAAGTCCGAGCGGTAAAGGCCGCCATGCCGCAAAAGAAGGTGATGGACACTGTCAAGGCGGTAGTGCTCCACGATGCTGAAGCTATTGATCAGCGCCACGTTGTGCGGCGCGCGACGACGGGCACCACCACCAGCAGCAGCAGCAGCAGTAACCCCGCTCACAAGCCCCGCAGCATCCGGTAGCGGTGATTGTAGCTGCGCAACGGCACCGGGCTCGTTGCATGTGTCAGAAAACGCAGGATGCGGCAAACGCATGCCAGCCTCATAATAATAATGCGCATCATCATCGTTGGCGGCGGCGTCCACCTCCTGCTCACCCACACGCTCGTGCCACAGGTCACCAATAAGCTCCACACCAAACTCAACCCCGTGACGTCGTACGTCCGCCTCACACATCAGCAGCGGTCGCCGGGGCGTCGGCTCCGACCACGACAACGATGGCGCCCCCGCCTCCCCAGGAGCAGGTGGTTTGCGGAGATGCAGTCGAGCCAACGTGGGGCGCACCTCCACAACAAACGACACGGACGTCTTCCCCTTTGTGTAGCTGTCCTCGGCGAGCACCCCGCGCAGTGTAATGCGAAGCAAACGTGGCAGGTACAACTTCTGCAGTAACTCGCTATCCTGCTGCTCGTCGTAGTCGGTGCGGCTTAACATCTGAAAGGTCGGACAGGGTGACAACTGCAGATACAAGTGTTTCCTCGTCGCGGGCGACGTGGCCACCCGCATCCCGGTCCACATTTGCTTCAGACAAGGCAAGAGACCCACCTCAAGGTTGGCGTCGGTAAGGCCTGTGCTGTTGGGGTTGTGCACCTCCTCCAGCAGAATGCGATCCGCAGGGGAGGCGTCCATGCCGGTAAACGTTGTCCCGCTCACGTTGACCTGAATCACAGGGATACCGCCCTCCACCTCACACTGTTTGATCGCCGCAGGGGTCGCCCCCACCACCGGTGGAACGTCCACCACCTCTACCCGACCAAACAGCACCAACGAGGCCACGTCGCCAGCTGCGGAGACGTTCGTCCCGCACAGTACATCTTTATGCACCGCCGTACGAAGGAAAAGGTTATGCGGCACCGTGAATGGGCCATATTGCGGCAGTGTCAAACGCACAGCAGCAACGTCCTCGTTTATGACGCCCTTGTAGAGCCGCAAGGCCCGCTCAAAGCGCTCCTCCAAAGTCGCCCTCGTCGATACGTCAAGCAACGTCGGTTGCTTCTTCTCTCCCCCATTCAGACGACGTGCCCGCTCAATCTCCTCCAGTTGACTCTTTGTGATGCGGCGACGTGCAAGCGCGGCCTGCAGATCTGTGCGCAGTCCCGTCACGTCGATGCCCTCCCGCGTCCAGCGGTACTCCCGTTGCAGCCCCTCCAGCTGCTGCTCAATCACGTCCAGCGTGACCAACCGCTGCTCCTTCGACGGCACACGATGAAGCTGACGGCGACGCAGGGTGGCCTCCGTGTCATCGAGCCGCGGCAGAAGATGGGCGAGAGAGACGAAAAGCGGCTCGCACGCCACCCGCTTCTCTCGCACAGCCTCAACGTATTCCAGCCACTCCCGCGCGGTACGCCCCTCGACGCCGTCCGGGCGGTTCACCTCTGTCCAAAAGTTTAGCACGTCAGCTCCGCGAACCGTCCCGCGGATGCATTTTGCAAGCAGGCTGTGGCGCTGCCGCTGGAGCCTCCCCAACGCAGGCGCCGTGTAGATGTAGCCGCCCATCTGCTTTGGCTGCGCGGTGTCGAGACGAAGCAGCACGACCGCAGCCCTGCCCTCGTCGCTCACGTCCAGCTCGGAGGTAACCGCGTCGGGGACCCCCAGCAGACTCAGCATAGGACTCATAGACTGTTCCTCGCGTTCCAGGCTAGCCGGGTTAAGAAACGGCAAAAATGGCACAATTTCACCACTGCGAAAGAGTGAATTACGCGTCAAACCCTCGTCACCCCACGTTGTTGCCCCATCAATGATTTCACTTGTCATAAAGTCACCGCCGTGCACACATACACGCGAGGAGCCGAGTTGCTCCTGTGCCAGGAATATGTGATGCAAAACTTCCTTCGGGTGCAAGTGCCTCGTGGCGGTCACTGTGAAGGAGACGCAGCGCCGTGTGGCATCCGCGCGCACTTCAGACCACCGTGTGGTGCGTGCAACCCACCACGGCAGCGAGCACCCCCGCGCCACAAGCCGAGCTGCGCCGGCCTTCACAATTGCCTCAAACGAGGCAGCATCAACAAGGCGGGCCCCGAACGAGGTGGTGGAGGAGAACAAAAGCCCCCTGCTTCGTGCACCTTCGGCATGCAGGCAGATGGAAATTTGTCCGTGTCCGGAGTATGCGTCGCACTCGTGGCTAAGTGTTGTGTTTGCGGATAGAAAGGCCGATACTCGCTCAATTTCAAACTCTTGCCGCCGCATATACGGGCATCGCTTTGTCAGCATCGGGCCAAACACACGAAGGGAAGGATGAAGCTCGTACCGCAGGTGTGTAGGGCCGATGGGGAGGTTTGTCACAGTCACGACTTGGTACCCCATGCGTTCACGGCTGGGCACGCCGCTCTTGTTCGCCACAGCATCAACACGAAGCCGTGGGCCACGCAGCGGCAGCGAACTGGATGACGCCCCCGTCTCCACCAGCGCCCACTGCAAGGTAGAGGTGGTGGCAAGGATGTGAACACTGTGTGAAAGTGTCACGAGACGGTTCGAGTGCAGGTTCTCTGTCAAAACAAGCAGACGCACCGTTGCGTAGTCCACCAGGACACGCCGCCGCTGCGCCGGTGCCTCGTCATTCTCCTGCACGCTGGAACCTGTGGAGGCCGCGGCGTAAACGGCCCATCGAACCGTAACAACGCCAAACGGGAGTCCGTGCACCACAGTGCGTGACCGCCGGCCGTGGTCAAAGCGGATGCCGGTGAAGTTGGCGCCACTGGTCCACGTCTCGGTCTCCGACGTCTGCAGCGACACCACCTCCCATTGACCAAAGAACTCACACTCAATTTCGCGCGGGATGGGTACGGCCTTAAGCACCGCAGTGTCGCCACACACCGTCATCTCCTCCTCAAGAACCCGCGCGTGCACCACATGCAACGTCTCCGTGACGCTCGCGTTTGGGCAGGCGCCTGGGTACACAGGGTCAGGGTGCGTGTAGCCAAACGTGTACAGGCCAGGTACGCGGATGCCTGACACCAAGACGGTGGCGTCCCCAAATCCCCGCTCAAGCGCGCGCGGGTGCCGTGGAAGAGGGAAAAAATGAATAGCGTCCAGCAGCCGTTGGGTGCCCACCGGCGACGGAACCGCCGATACGACGCTAATGGCGGCCCAGTTCGAGGTCCGGCCCTCGACGGCGGCATCAACGTGGAGAATAACTTTTTTCCCAACAACCCACCGTGTCCGTGGTATTCGAGGAGGGGCGGGGTCGAGGCTGCCGCCGTTGGTATCTGCGACAGTTGCCGGCTTGGGGCGTGCCGTGCCGTTTGCGAAGCACTCCCCCATCGCGGCGTTGTCGCTCAGAATCGCAAACGCCGGCGGCAACGGCGTCGGATACACGCGTCGAAGCATAAACGTGTCTGTCCGCACAGTCTCCGTCAGGGTGTTCCGCACCGTCAGATGGCACCGTGTCTCGTTAGCGGGTCCGCTGTGGCGCAAAACGGAGGATGTCGGGGTGTGACGCTCCACCGTAATCGCACCTCCATCGCACGCCCACGTGAAGTCAAAGTGGTACTTAGTGTGCAACCACGGGTGGCGCGAGAAGACAAAGGACGGGTAGCAGAATGGAAGCGTCCCCGCCTCCGCTGCCGGCACCACGCCGAATGGGCTGACCGCAAAGACGGAGATGTTGCCAGGCTGCGGGACGCAAAGGCCACGCCGCTCAAACTCCGCCGCCCCCCGGCTTGGGCCCACCGCCGTCGGTGAGGATCGAACCTCGTACAGGAGCGGGTAGTGGGAGCTGTTGCCGAGGCCGTCAAACCGCATTTGTCGCGGCGCGGAACGATGTGTAAACGCAAAGCGAGCGTCCAAGAGAAGATCAAAGGCGTTGTCGCGCTCTCGTGACTCGTGGGCCTTCTGCCGCTCCCAGTCCACAGCATGCGCCGTATCCGCGTTATTGTACAGGACGATGTCCTTGTCCTTATCCACAAGGTTAGTATTACGATTATGATTATTAACATAACTCTTATGCTCCGCATCCTGCTTGTTAGCAGCGTCGTCATCGGCTGTAGGTCGAACGGAGCGGCGGATGAGTAACGGCGCGGCGGCGGCGGCAGCAGCAGCCTCATCGTTCAGACTTTCATCACCCACACGTTCAAAGTGTCGCTGCGTGACCCCCAGCTGGTGTGCGGCGTTATGGAGGTAACTGAAGCTGACGTCAAAGTCCTGCTGCGGGCCAGAGTAGTTGAAGGAGTAGCCCACCGTCGCACTATCACCCGCAATGGGAACGACACGCCGAGCTGTAAAGCGTGGCGGGTGCGGCGCCCTGCTCCCATCCTCCACGTCTCTGTCACCGGCAGCACCCATACGGGTGTCGTCATCGTCTTCATCTTCATCGAGCCACTCAACGGACGGCAGCGCGTACACAATGCTAGGAATATCGCGCAGTTGCTGCCGGCCGTCCTTGTGCAGCAGCAACTGCGGGGGGCGTTGACAGCGGCGCAGGGAGAAGGTCTGTGTGACGGCCCCGACAAGGTTCCGCGCTGTCCAAACGGCATCGCACCAGCTGTATACCGCAATCCCGCACACCTGCACCTCCTCCACTTCAGCCTCCTCCGCTAGGGCCAAGGTGCTGTGTTGTTCCGCATGCCGTCGTCGCCGCTCCGGCTCCACAAGGTACGGTGGCGCCTGCGTCGCCTCCGCGCAGCGAGGAATGTGCCAGCGGACAACCTCGTCCTTCCGCGAGGGACGCGGTGCTGACAGACGAACGCAGCTGTCCTCTGTGTAGACAGGCACGAGGGCCGGCGCAATGGGCGGAGCCGCAAGAGCCACCACCGTCACCGCGTGTTCCACTATCCGGGGAGGGCAGCGGGAGGTGTACGGCACGCCGAGGTCAATCGCCTCACCAGGGTCCTCAGCCATAAACCGCAAGGTCCCCTCCCGCAGCTGCTGCCGCACATTTGGCACACCCGTCGTGTCAAGCTCAGCGACAAAGGCGTCATCCACGGTGAGCAGCCGCAGCGGTGCGGCGACAAGCCAGTGGCCGATGGGCGTGTCACCCGCTGCAACCTCCAGCGACCGGGGTGGATAAACCTTCAACCGGCGCAGACTCATCGCCAGCGTGACGTTCACGCGTCTCGGCAGCGTCGAGAGGCGACGCAGCACCACAGCGGGGCGGGAGCGCAGCTCCACGACCACCACATCCGCCTCCTCGCTGGTGAGGATGCGGGCTACCGACGCGTCCAGGTTCTCCGGCGGCAACAACGCCGTGTCGTTCACCTCAAATTGTACCACCCACGTCAAATCCGCCACACCGCGTTTTCGCATTTGCAAAACCCCGCTCACCCCGCCACTGGCGAAGCTGGTGTGGATGTGGCACTGTCCCGCACCGCGTTCTTTGCATTCAAACCGCCCCTCCAAGGTATTTTGCTCTCGCAACGGTCCACGCGCGATCTGGTGGAAGCGCACGGAATCCAGCAGAGAAGCGCGCACGCGCGCCACCACACCTTTCAAGGTTAATGCCTCAACAGGAATGTCATCTTCACATGCCGTCAGCGGGGAAGTGGACGGCTGCAACAAAATGCCCTGAAGGGCCCATACCTCATGCACCTCCAACAGCACTGGGTCACAGAGTCCATCCGCGTCGCGTACGTAGTAGGAGATGTTGTTACGGCCCACAAACACGGGAAATGATGCGGTGTCCTCTGTGTATGGGTTGTGCAAAACCCGCCGCATCGTCTGCGGTAGCGGTTGGTCCTCGAGTGGGGTATTCTCCCAGTATCCAACGTAGTGGGCCGGCATGTGCTGCGGTGACAGTGCAGCTCGCAGCTCTGCATGGCTGCGTGTGCGCTGCGAGACTCGTAGATGCCTCTCAAAGCCAAAGTGTATCTGTGGCGCCATCTGCTCCACCTCCCAACGTCTATCGAACGGTAGACGCAACAAATAAAAATAGGAGTTTGTTTGCACGGCTGTCCCGCGAGACACCGTGACTTTCACCTCGTACTTGTGGTGGGGAAGCACTTCAACGTAGCTGCTGTTGGCGTGATGCCGCCGCAACATTCCAGCGTCGTCTGTCACCGTTGGCACGTGAAACGACTCCTCGAGGGCGATGTCACCGGTGCCCGCGTCCGTCACCACCCAGTGAACCCTTGTCGCCGGAAGTAGTGCGGGTGACACGGCAAACGAAGCAGCCCAGGCCCCCCCACGCAGCTGTGCAAAGTTCCTCCCAGAAGAATCTGGTGGCATGCCGCACATCGGACCCGCACACAGGATCTTCACCGGCGGAAGCGTATCGCGTCTTACCTGCAGCATCGGCATCACCAGCAGAGTATGCGGGCACTTGCACTTGATCGCCACGTTCGCAATCTTGAGGTGAATGTCGGCGGGGGCGGCAGGCACGAAATCCTCCGCAGCGTGGTAGAGCGGGATGCGAAGGATACCATCGCCCACTGCTCCAGAAACAAGGAGAATGACGTCGCCATCGCCATCGTTCTGGCGTCGGGCATCCTCCTCTGTCGGCACATACGTCGCATTGTAGCGGCGCCGCAGCACCGTGTCCACGATGGTGACCCGCTCACGCGGAAACATTCTGCGCTTCTCTGCCGTCGTCAGCACCTGAAACGGGGACGCCTGCAGCAGGACATGAAGAAAGGTGTCGTATAGGGCCTCGTCTCGCAGCAGGGTGCCGTTGTATTTGTATCCGCAGCAGAGACTCATCTTTAGAGTCAAGTTCGACGTCGTCAGGAAGCTGGACGGGGTGAGGACGTCGCTTACGGTAAAGCTCCCGGAGGCCCACACCATGGAGGAGTGCGGACAGCCATGGTCCATGCTGCACGGGGAAGCGTCATCCATAAGATGCGCGGGAACAGCAGCATGCGACCGCCGCGGCGCATTCAGCTCGGCAAGTGTCGGCAGCGACGTCGCCAACGTGCCGTTGTGTGTGTCTGGTGTCATCGCCACAGCCAGTGTGCAGCCCAAGCAGGAAAGAAGTATCAAGCAGGCCACTGCCATCCATGTCAACAGCGGCCTCCGTTGGCGTGAAGACCGCGGATGCCGCCTCCCGCACAGGCGGGACATCGGTCTATTCTATACGCACGCACACAGTCTCACTGCCTTTATCGCCTACGTCAATCCTTCTGTTGCTTTTGTTGTTGTTGTTCTTTTCCCTCCTTTCTCTTTTTCTCTTATTCTCTAAGTGTGTCTGTGCCTTTTTTGGCTTAACGAGAGTTATTCTAAGGTCCCCCCACCGCACACACACACACACGCACTGAAACAAATCCCCTTTCCGCCCCCTCACAAGTGTGTGTGTGTGTGTGTGTGTGTGTGTGTCATGCATAAAAGAGAAAAAAAAAAAAGAGGCGAGAAGGACATTGCGGTCAGATGCACGTGTGTGCTTGCTGCTTTTTCGCGGCACACGAAGAGAAAACAACAAGGGAGGAAAGAAAACGTCCCGACGCGCGCGTGGGAGTCATGTAATGCGGTCCACGGGAGTCCCTCCCCCACCCCCGCTCCGCTAGCGTCGTGTAGAGGGATAAGCTAAGAAAGGCGGCGGAAGAGGGAAGACATTGAAAAAAAAAGAAAAAAAAAGACGGAAGCAAACAAACAGAAAAAAAGAAAAAAAACGTGAAATACACAGATTACAGAGTGTACCGCCCATTTTCCTGCCACCCTGCCGCTGCTAGTGGTGACTGTGATGGCCCCAGTGTAGCGCAAGGCTAAGACCAAGCCTCCCACGTATGTATGCGCATCCAACGGCCGAAGCAGCAGAGAAGACATGCCACAAACGAAACACGTATAGGCAGAAAGATAGGCACACATATATGCATACATGCATATTATATATATATATATATATATATATAATATGCATGTATGTCAGTCGGGACACAAGGCGAGAGAGTGACAGTGAAAGAAAAGACGCATATTTGCACAGGACGCAAGAAGCACGAAATATATAAACACAACATTCAAGCCTCTTCTTCTTGTTTGTTGTTGTTTTGTTTTTGTTTTTGTTTTTGTTTTTTTTTTTTTTTTCACCCACTTTATAATGAGCCCCCCCACCCCACCCCACCCCACACACGCACACACATACATCGTACTCCACTGGAGTGGTTGCCTTACGTCCCTCGCATGACAAACAAAATGAAGACAGGAAGCCGCAGACGACGACGCCCTTCCACCCACCCCCCACCCCTTCAGCGCTCAGCGGCCCGCATCCCACCTTCGTTGGCTGCCGTTTGCGGGTCACACCGTGACGCCGCCGCGGCAAACGGGGGGGAGGGGGGAGGGGGGAGGGGGAGGGGGAGGGGGGAGGGCGTTATTAACAAAATACAACGCCAAGAAAAAAAAAAAGAAGAAAAAGAAAAAAAGAAAAAAAGAACAAGAAGATGAAAGAGAAGAAATAATTATTTATTTATTTTATTTCTTGTAAATGTAAGGCGGGTCAGAGGATAAAATAAAAACTTGAGGAAGATGAACCTTCGGCCTTCGTCTTGGGGTGTTGTTGCCGCAGCTGCAGCCGCACAAACACACACGCACGCACACGCACTCCAATTCGGGTGGGAATTCGTCATATACCCCCACTCGCTTCATCCATCACCTCATGCAGCCGGTTATCCGCACAAGTGATCCATTCGTGCTCCAGTAGCTCCTCAGCCGTCGCCCGCGTGTGCGGGTCACGGTCAAAGCATCGCGTAAAAAAAAAGTATAGGCTCTCAGGGCAATTCTTCGGCACTCCAGTTGGCATTGCCGTGCTCTTCGAGATGTGGTACATGATCTGAAAAGCATTTAAATTGTTCTTTACCACCCACGGCTGGCGTCCGAGCATCTCAAGTACTAGGCAGCCCACAGACCACACATCCGCCGGCTTGGAGTAGCCACCCGCACCGCTGAGCACCTCAGGTGCCATGAAAAGCGGGGTTCCAACCATGGTTTGATAGCCAACGCTCTTTTCCCCAATGTTCTCCTGATGCATCGTCGCCGTGCCGAGGCGTTTGCTACAACCAAAGTCGGCAAGTTTAGCATCACCAAGCGCCGAGATGAGAACATTGTCGCCCTTCAGGTCTCTGTGAACAACATTCATGCCATGCAGGTAAGCCAAACCCTCCAAAATCTGTTTTGCGTAGGTGCGAACAAGTGAGATGGAGAAACGCTCCTTCGCCCGTTCAAACTTGCGACGGAGGTGTGTCAAGCTGCCCCCATGGCAGTGCTCGAGGAAGATTTCCAGCTGTCTAGCCCCATTAGAGAGGATTCTTGTCTGGCAACCATAGTACGCAACAATGTTTTTGTGTTTTAACGATCGCATTAGATTAATCTCGCGTTGAATGCTTTCCACCTCCCCGGCGTCATCGTTGAGTGGGACTTCCACCACCTTCACCGCCATGATCTTCCCCTCGCTCGTGATACCCTCGTAGACGGCTCCAAAGGAGCCCCTGCCGAGGAGACCCATCTTACTCCATTGAACCTCCTCGTCTTCGCGGAAGCCTATTGTTTGCGCAAAACGTGTCGTGGAGCCCAAGTTCGCGGAGCGGCTGCTGTCGCCCACCGTGAGGAGCTCCGTGGGGCCGGGGCTTGTAAACTCAGCCACTGAATCGTCCCCCTTGATACTCGTCACTTGCCGCCCGTAGGACAATTGCAATTGTTGTGACGGCAATACCAACGGTGGTGCCTGGCCTTGCCCCTGCGCAAGCGGGATCTGCATGCGTCGCTGCTCCTCCTCCTGCTTTCGCGCTCTGTAAGAGTCGCGCACATACAGGCGAAGCACCGAGCTGCTACTACGCTCCCCCTCCTCCGCAACTGTGTTCAACGGCGTGACGCGAAAAGAGTGACGGGCGAGGGAAGAGCTTCCGCGAAGTGCCCCTCGTACAGAAAACCGATTTGAGGCCCTCGCAACTGGTTCTTCCGCCGCATCTGCCGCATCTTTTTGCCTCTCCTGTTGGAGCCCATGCACAAACTGTACAAGGAGGTTTTTGAAGTCGCGCGGAACGTCAATGTCGACGTGGTCGCCCGCGGTGTCAATGCAGTACATTTCAAAATCACGAAGACAGGCGTAGCCAAAGCGCCGTTTGACGTCCTTAGTAAAGACCCTAAACTTCGTCCTCCGCGTGACGTAGATGACCTTCACGTTACGGTCGCCCTCGCGAGAAATCTTGACAGTAATTTGCTCCTCCTCCCGCCGCCCCCTGCGAGTGCCGATTTCGTCCTCGTCATCCTCGTCATCCTCCTCATCCTCCTCATCCTCGCTCTCATCGTCATCGTCGTCGTCATCGTCGTCATATTCTTCCTCGTCCTCCTCCTCCTCCTCCTCGTCCTCGTCCTCGTCTTCGTCCTCGTCCTCGTCCTCGTCCTCACTCTCGGCGGCCCTCTTGCATAGTTTCCTCCCCGCCTCAACTGCACCCACAGTGCGTCGCTGAACGCTGAGGGCCTCCGTGCCGCCCCTCATCTGTCTGGGGGATGACTTGCCATCCAGCAGGCGTCTTGCATCGCCATTTTGGCTAGCGACGCCCGCACCACCACTCTTGATGCTGCACGAAGCGGCACCGCGGGTTTGTCCACTTGCGTTATCGCTGCCACACACCAAACTCCGTACGTGAGGCAGCGAGAGCGGTCGCAGTGGCGTCTTGATGCATGAAGACGACATCATCGCGCCACCTTGGGTCCGTTCCAAGTCCTCAACCACGGGCACGATGGAGTCAAGTGCAGGATGTAAGGCCCCCGCCACGCCAACGTCCCCCGGGGGTGACAGCCGCATTGGCAGTGACAGCAGCCCCGGAACCTTCGCAGCCTCTACGGGCTCTTTATTTTTCACTTTGCTTGCCCCGGGCTTCTCGGGGCCCTTTTTGGGCTGCTGCGGCTTTGTGACTGTTGGCCGCTTCGGTTTTTGTGCCGTGCTGCCGCGGGAGCCCATCGCGGGTGTGGCATGTGCCGCAGGTGTGGACTTATTCTTGCCGGGCTCCCCACTCCCTTTCTGATTACTGCTATCCCGCCCCGCATAGGTCGGATACCTCGCTGTCGTCTTTCCATTAACCATGGCTGCTGCTGCTATTGTTGTACTATCGTCAGTGCTGGTTGTTGTTGTTTGCTTGTGTGTTTTTGTTTTTCTGTTGCGTTCTTCCTTCATACCCACACACACGGAGGTGGACCCGGCACTCTACCCGGGGTCAAGTATGTGCGGTAGAGAACTGCAGAAAAAAAAAAAAAGAGTGAGAGAAAGGGAGAAGGATGAAGATGAAGGGGGAACCCAACAGGGAAAGCAGAGCTTATATGGCTGCCACAGCGGCGGATGTAGCGTCATGTACGCCCAGCTGCACACATGGTGCGTCACAGTGGAGGCAGGCGATGGAAACCACAAGCTGAAAGCACCTGCAAAACAAAACATGCTGGAGTCATGCGCTTGCGGAGGACGTTCCTCGCCTCCGGCCAAACAAGACAAAAAACAGAAGAAAAAGAGAAAAAACGAAACAAACAAACAAACAAAACAAAAAAAAAATAGCGAATGAGTTCAGCATTCACTTCTTGCATACACGTCGTGAGGTGCGGCGGTGAGGGGCAAGCAGGTCAAAATAATTATGCGCGAGGAATAAAAGCAATGACCCAAGAAACATACACCACAGAGATTTACTGGGTCTTTGCTGTTGCCGTATTCTTCCTCTCCCTCTTCTCTTTAGTTCTTTTCGCTGCTCTACTTTATGCCTCCCCCATGCAAACAAACATTGAAACAAAATTTCTTCTACACCGTCAAGATGCGATTGCATCTGGGCATCTAAGTCTAGAAACAGGTACACGTAGAATTGAGAATACAAGGGGAGGAGAGTGTGCAGTCTGGGTGCTGAGACACATACGGCTCCTGCATCCTACAGCGGCAACGCCTCTTCCCCACCCATCTCCTTTTCTTTTATGTAGACAAATACAGATATGTAGTTGTTTTTGAGGGAGCTAAGCTTGAAGTTTCTTGGTGGTGATGTGGTGTCAAATGTCACTCCTGCCAAGTCGGCACGGGCACCTCTGTTGGTTGCGCCGTGGCAAGACTCACCGCGGCCGCCGCATCCTGCTTCCCCACATCGCGCGGCTCCACATTCACCTGCGACAATAAGCGGCTCCGCAGGGAGGGCGGACACCTTTCCAGTGGTGCCTGATCAGCTACATCTTTGCAGGTCGCCGGCGTCAACACAGCAGGATCTTCCTCCTCTTTCGCATCTGCCGCGCCTGTCACCTGGCTGTTGGCAGGAGACAGAACCGACGCCGAAATAGACCCCCACCCCAGATTCATCTCGAGCACTGTCCCCTCCATCATCGTCATCGAATGAGAGCCGCAGGAGATGCCGCCCTCCTCGCCGACACTGAAGCCAAGCCCTCTGACATCGCAGCGGGAAGGGGACAGACTCTTCTTCTCAGCACCATTACACTCAGCGTCACCGTCCTTATCACCTACAACGATGCTGGCAGGAGCAGAGGCAAGGTCATTGCTGCTCTGTTCAAGTGGTTGCAGACCCAGGCCTAAAGGCACCCACCCTGACGCCTCAGCCGCTGGCACATCGGGTTCATGGCCAAGCGGCAGCCACGGCTCAAATACACCGGTGTCAGGCACTGATGCCACGGGTGGCATCTGACATTTTGCCATGGATGCCATGTCGAGTGGGTCCGCATAAGCGTGGCCTATCACGGAGGTACGCAGTGCGTTCCCACCACTGCCTCCCATCACACCACGCGAGAATGGCAGGCCGCTTCCAGGGGCGAAGGATGACCGTCTTTTACAGAAGGCGGAGACAAACTGTGAACCAGACATGGGGGTGCCTCGGTTGGTTCGGTGTGGCTTCGGCTGATGCAGCGCTGAAGTGACAACCGGTGTCGCACGCGTCGGTGTTGTGGATTTCAGGGAGCCGTCAAACACCAACGGAGACCCCTTTGGGAGATCCGAAGGGATCCGACATGTAACCGGTGGGCGAAACGACATGCTGTTAGACATCCCAGATAAATTCATCTGACGCGGCGCGTCCCCCGTCGAACAGACTGAAGATTGGGGCCGCGAGGGACTCGCCTCACGCTGGGGCGTCCTGTCGCCGTCACTGACGGAAGCCGCCACGTTGCGCTCCGAGTTGGACGCCTCAGGTGGCGCCCCCGAATCGGTTTGCACAGGGTACTGCTTGAGTTGGTCGGCATGCTGGTCGGCTGGCGTCGCCGTGTCCGACGCCGCTCCTGAAGTAATCATCGGCATCGGGCTCCCACCCGCCACGTTGGAGGCAGGCAGCTGCACAAGCTGCACCCGCCTCCACGGACTGGGGCCGTCGTTAATGGAATTTGCCAGTGAAACCGTGATGCTCGGGACGTCCGTGCAGTCTTGGTTCTTCTGGGTGCTGCTGCCGCTGTTACTCTTGTTGATCGTGTCTAGGGGTGCGGGGGGCGCAGCGCAGGGGGCAACGACAGATGACGACATGGTGTGAAGTCGCCGCTGGGTGCTTTGGCTCAGCAGAACCGTCTCTCCCAGCATGCTGCCCTCAAGGCAGGTGGAGACGCTGCCGGCACCGCAGTGAAACATGGACACTGCCGCGGAACTCCGCATACGGCTCTCCTCAATTGCCGCGTCATCCCACGGCGAGGCATCCTCCACATCGGCACGCGCTGGCCGTGAAGAGGTGGCGGGAGATGACGCCGGTGCGGGAAGCGGGGGCGGGGATTCCGTCACCTGCATGTCGCTTGTGAAGGCCGTGGGATCGCCCGCGACAGCAGCATCGCCGCACTCCCTTGTGGGGCTCTCTGCACCCATTGCCTGGCGTAGTGTGGGATATAAAGCGAGAACGACGCCACAGAACGCAACGGCGGTGTTGTTGGTGGTGCTGACGCCGGTTAAACAGCAGCAAGCAATGCAAAAAAAAAAACACTCTATAGGCCTTTTAGCGTCTTTGCATAGAGGAACAATGAAGTCCGCCCGCAACGTAGGCCGCGTAAACACACGCACAGAAGGAGTGAGGAATAAAAAAGGCGGGAGCGATGTTCATTGGACACATACACACACACAAAGAGAGAGAGAGAGAGACGCACGCAGGTAGGGATGCAGATTACAGGCATATTCATTGCTCAATGGAAAAAGGGGGTCGAAAGAGCGGTACACAAATTCTTCCCCCAATCCCCACCCCCTCGGCTTCTATCACAGCCTTTTACTCGCACAACCAGGAAATGCGTGTCTATTTGCCCATGTGTGCGAAAGGGCCGAAAAACACTTAGGTACCCACACACACAGACACACATACATGCACGCGCCACTGCCACTGCTGCTGCTACTACGAAAAGCTGCGGCGTCAAGAACAGCTTCAGCAGGGTAGACAGGAGGAAAAGCAAAAACAAGAACAAAAAAAAAAGGTATAACAAATCATCGAATAATTAGTAGTTTGCATTACTAATTAACAGCACGAGTGACTTCTCATTCTTCTTCGCTTGCTTCCCCGTCTTTTCCCACAAAAGCACACAGAGAGAGAGAGAAAGAAAGAAAGAGAAGAGCGGGAGAGGTCACGCCTACATTACATACATACAGATACTCCAGCTGGGAAGCGTCCATCTATACATGCGTGCATGCATAGCGCCCGCAGCCCCGGCGCGTTGGTTCTGCCTCGTTCCGTGGAAAAATAAAAGCAAAAAGTCCGGGGTCGTTTACCTGCGTCCTTGCGAGGGCACCATTCTAGCAACAGGGAGTCCGCCACCAGCGGAGTTAAATAAGGCGAGCAAGCAAGAGAGAGGCGGCGCGTAACAAGCAGAGGGGCGTAGAAGCTATCAAATACACCAAAAAAGGAAGCGTAAGGCAGAGTAAAATACACCTCAAAAACAAAAAGAACCTCGAGAGGAGGCAGAGAGAAGACCAGCGGCAATGACTGCAGCAAGACGGTGAGGAGGGAGAAAGGAAAGGAAAGGAGGGGATTCATCCAGCGACCCTCACTCGCCTACTCAAGAGGCAGCTGTCGCCTGGCTCGCTCGGCAAAAACCTCCACCAGGGCCATACTCCGCTCCTGAAGCGGCAGCGAGGCATCCTGCACGTCACCCCCTCCATCCACGTCGTCCTCGTAGTCTGAGGCAGAGAGTACCGGCAGCACCCCCGGCGCTGGTGTGCCCCACGAAGCCATGGCCTCCGCCACCTCCTTGGCGCGTCGCTCCATGAGGGCTGCCCCCAGCGAGTCCTCCTGCATGGATGCCAGGCACGGCGAGTCTGCGGTGCGCCCAGACGCGGAAATGCCGTTCACCAAGGAGGACATCTTCCACGTCAGCGGTGTCACACACCCTGCGCCAAGGCTAAAGGAGGAGGTACAGGAAGGGCACCGTGAGCAGCTCCCGGAGCGGCAGACGATGTCCTCATCGAAATCAGTGGCGGTGTCGCACTGTACGTCACTCCAGAGGGGCTGCAGAAGGCTGCGACACGGACGGTCCAGCCGCGGCATGGCGTAGGGTTTTTGCGGAAGCGGCGAGGTTGTGCGGGAGGCCGCGGTAAACGTTGTGGCAAGCGACTCCTGGCGAGTGATGGCGAGTGAAAAAAAGTGAGATACCCCATCCGGAAGCGAGGACGAAGTCATTGAGTCCCGGCACGAGACGGGGACGCTGTGTATGGCCTCACCTCCCTCCTTCGCCTCCACGGGAGGCGTTGGGCAGGCAGGGCGAGGAAGCAGCCGCTGCACCTCCCCCCACCGCGCGGGACGTGTGTGGACGTCCATCTACGTGCGCGACTCTACGTATCTCTCTTTCTCTGCTGTATGCGCCCTGCACACGCAGCTGCCTGCCTGCCTGTTTGCGTGTCCGGCAACCCAACAAAGCGGCCCACGCACACACACAACAAAAAAACGAGAAGACAAGAAAAGGGAAGGCAGCCCTTGTTTCAGTATTTCTTTCTTTCCTATGGCCTCTATTCTTCAGTCCTACAGATAGCACTAATAACGAGGGAGAGAGCAGCCAGCCAGCAGAGTGAGACGCACGCAGGAAGACAAAAGTAAAAACGTGACGCGTGCCACAACCCGGCGAGGTGAAAATTTCCCGCATAAACTTCCATGCATTCCACCATCTTGTGTTTCTTTATTTTTTTATTTTTCTTCTCTCGTATTTCTCGCTGCCTTCTTTTGTCTCGCCTGATCTGGTTTTCCCACACAGACGCACACCGTGTACGCCCACATTCATGCGTCCTTATATGCACTGCTAGCCAAGCAGTTGCGCGTGTATGCATGCGGAAAGAGAGGCACGTAAGTAAAGAGAAGGAGGAGGAAAGTCAAAGAGAAGTAACGGAAGCAGCGAACCACGAATGACTATGCGTCCGGAGTCCCCCACCACGGAGGCTCGGATTTCTCGCCCACACAGCTACAAACAAAGCAAGCCCAAAAGAGACACGATTGTGTGGTCGCCCCCCGGGCTCCCAGTCTCCTCTCCCAAAGCGGCCGTCTGCAGATGGATGAAAGAAGAAAGAAGGAAGGAGCCACACAACCACCAAACACCCTCCCCCGTGTAGAGGGTGTTATTATTGTTATTATTAGCAGTAGTAGTAGTAGTGGTTGTGGTTGTAAAGCGAGTTGAGGCGGGAGGATGAAGAAAAATACAAGAAAAAACGAAATGCAGGTAACTCATACAGTCACAAACGCCCAAAAAAATGCAAAAGCACAAACCATGCATATATGTATGTTATGTATATATGTGTGTACGCATCAATAGGTATAAAACATGATTGGAAGAGGTCGAAGAGGGGGATGATTTATGTCTATATATATATATATATATATGTCAACTACCAAAAGTCTACGGGAGCTGCATTACCCTTCAAGGGAGAGAGAGATATGTCAAGCCATCAAAGCTTGACCCGACAGCGGCAATGGCGATGAAGAGAAAGGGGAAGAATAAAAAAAAAAAAAGAAGAGAGAGAGAGAGAGAGGGAGGGAGGTGAAAAAAAAAAAGAGGGCGGGGAGGGATACGTAGAGCCCCGCTGCAGAGCGGCATTCATACTGCGTGCAGCTGTGATCCCTATTGAATGAGCTGCGCCCACCATGTCGCATCCTGAAGGCGTGTGATGGCGTGCGCCTGGACCCCCGAGGACAGCGCCCCCTCCGTCTCCTCCGTGCTCCGGTTGGAACAAATATTGTCGTTCACAGTTGTGTGGCTGCGCACTCCATCAGCTTACTTGTCGGGGTTCAAGCCGCAGGACACATTCGCGGTCGTCGCACCTCCCGCAACGGCGCCTTGGCCGTTGACGTTGACGTTGAGCTGAACGCAGGACCGCCCGCCTCAGCTGCCACCGGCGTCATGACGCTTGACGCCCAGGGCCCTTTGACGGCGCTGCCGCTCCCTCTCCCCCCACTGGCGGACTCCACCAGGCTCCTACTGGCGCTTGAGACACATAAAAAGGGTATGCATCCTTCCCCCTTCTTTTCCGTTGCGGTGCCGCGGTCACTCACTGCCACCACCCCGCCGGTGCCATTCTCGCCGTCAACGTCACTGTCCCTTCCCTCCAGCAAAAAGAGCTTTAGACTAGTGCCTGGATACGTGCTGTGCACCGCCCCGTCCACGCTCAGGAGGAGGCTGTGGAGATGCGACACCCGGTCATTGTATCCCCCTGCTGCGCCCAACTGAACTCGCGGGTTGTGAAGGAAGACTACAGGGGCAGGAGCGTCACAGAGAGGCACCCATTTTTTGTTCCATGGAGCACAAAAGAGGCAGGAGGACTCGAAACGCACAGGCTGTGGCGGCTCTATGCAAACAAAAGCGGGGAGGAGACGGTGGTGTTCGACACACACACCGACACGAGCTCCTCGCTGTTCAAGGTGCAGCTCTTGCTCCGCCTCATCGTGTGGACCCACTCGCCGCTCGATGATACCACAGCTCCGTCCCTGTTTCTTTGCTGTTTCCCTTGCGTCCACGACGGCTGCGGGGTGGAAGACCCCGCGGCTGCAAAACCAACGATGGGTGTTGGAGCCTCTTCCAAGACGCCGCCCACGGACACGGGTCCCTTCACCCCCTTGTCTACGGCCGCCGCCTCTTCCCCCGTCACGACCCTCTCCATTGTGGATTCCACGCGCACCACTATTGTCAACGACAACGACGTCAACGACAACGGCGATACGGCGGAGAAGGCCGCCGCGCTGCCGCTGCCGCCGCTGTGAGTCGCCACCCCGTCCTCCTGTGATACCGCCTCCCCGCTCCCGGGGAGAAGAAGGGGTGCTGCATCTCTGTGTGAACCAAGACCCTGCCGCGCCGACTCCCGCCTCGTCACCGGCGCCAGTCCCGTCGGCGTCGCGGAGCTGTGACGCGCCTTCACTTGCCTGCAGCCCATCCGCCGTGTGTGTGTGGCGTCGGCAAAATACGCGCCGGACACGTCTCTCCGTCCACGCCCTACGAGGCAGGAAAAAGAAGAAGTGCCTTGTTTACTCTCTCTCGCCTGGCCCTTTTAACCTGTGGCCTGCGGGAGGTGAAGCCAAGAAAAGGAAGACAAAAGACAAAAGACAAAAGACAAAATAGGCACTGCGCTTTTTTTCCATTTGATTGACACTCACGCAGACATGCGGCGCGGCAGCGTGCCCCGGAGGTCACAGTAGCCCTCATTGATAACTAAGCCGCGCTGATGTGCACGGCCTCCCCACCACCCGCACCACCACGTTGCCCACTTGTTTCTGCTTCTCCGCCCTCCCCGCACGCCGCGCCTACTGTGAGGTCGCAACTCCCAAAGGCCCCTCAACTACGACGGCCTGCTGCAGGCCCCATGAAACAGCAAGATAAAGCGCAAAAAAAAAAAAAACAGGCCTGTACTACCAAACATCATGGGAGTGGAAGCGATGAAGCGGGCCGCGACATGCCTCCCGCCTACCCCTCGCTGTATCGCCTTGAAAGAGCCGCCACTCCCACCCAGTATGGGCTTATGCATATATATCTATAAGCATCGATAATGGCTGCTTGTACTGCCTCTATGAATCACTTCTATGCCACCTCGGTGCCGCGATGCAGGGTGCGGGCCAACGTGGCCACAATGGCCGCCGACTGCTGCAGGAGCACGACGGCGTCTGGCCCTGTTGACGCTTCATCCAACAAAATCCCCCGCACTGTACTCGGTCGCACCGAAGGCTGTTCGTCTTGTCCATCTCTCATTGGCGGCAGTGACATGGGCGTCGCCTCACCAGCTCGGCCAATGCCCTTCACTGCAGCGGCCAGGCGCACTTTACTCGACGTGTACCGCCGCTGCAGCCGCTCAACCGCACGTCCCAGTCGCTGTACCTCCTCGTCCCGCTGCCGCTGCAGCTCCGCCAGCGCGGTCTGGTGTATCCGCAGCTGCTCTGTGTAGTAGGATTGTTGGGTCTCCACCTCAAACTCCGCCTCCTCTGCCCTGGCGCGTGCGTTGACTAACGCCTCTTCCAGCTCGCCAGTCCGTCGCAGTTCCTCCAGCGCTGCGCTCAGCTGCGCGGCCACCGTCTGAGCCTCCTCCTCCACTTCCAGCAGCCTCATAGTCAGCCCCGCGTTGCTGTCCTGTGTCTTTTTCAGCACCGCAGACTGCTCCTCCCACTTTTTCCGCGCAGTCTCCTGGGCAGAGCGAAGCAGATGCAGCTCGTGCTCCAGCTGGGCGCGTTGCTGTTCATGCGATGACGACGACGCCGCCAAGGCCGTCTCTAGTTCAAGTTTGGCTCGCAATGCGTCGCCGCACCTCTGCTCGGCAGCATCTATCACGGCCAACAGCTCCTCTCGCTGCGCGTCCGCCCGCCGCCGTGCCACGTCCAATGCACCCTGCAGTTTCTCACGCGTTCGAGCGGAGTCGTCCAGCGCTAATTGCAGCTGCTGCTGCACGCCTGCGAGTTCCTCGGCGTGGGCGGCTTTCATTAAGGCTGCAGATTCCTCCGCTACGCCTCGTTCCGCCGCCACAGCCGCCTGCCGTTCCTCGTGGGCCGCCTGCAGCGCACGTCGCGCTTCTTCGACGTCGTCGCAGCGGTCACGCAGCTGCATTGTGACGGCGTCGAGGCGAGACACAGTGTCCTCCGCGACACTCCGCCAGTGTCGCAGCTGGCCCTTCAGCTTTTCATTCTCGGCGGTAAGCAGCACGAAGCGCTGCTCCCACCGCGCGGCGGTGAGGTCCCAGAGTGTCTGGGCAAAATGAAACCGGGCACCCAACTCCGCGTACTCAGTGGAGCAGCGGTGAAGCTCTTCAACGAGGCGCAACTGCTCCCGCAGTGCCTCATTGACATCCCCACTCCCGCTGCTCTCGCTGTTGCTGCTGCCGCAGTAGTAGTAGTACTCCTCACCCGTGCCACTGCTGCCATTACCAGTGTCACCACCAGCCTCGGCATCCGCCGGGTGGTGACGCTGTTGCCGTTGAGAACGCTGCAAAGGTTGCTGCCGTTGTGGTCTCGCCTGCTGAGACACAAAGCCTCCATGCGTTGGCTCTGCGACCGAGCTCAAACTGGGTGAGGGTGTAGGTATAGAAGAGCCTGTGGCAAGCGGCGTTGTTGAGGAGGTGATAATCGCCGCACCACTACCTCCACTCAAAGCCAGCGGAGCCGTCGTCGTCCATGCACGCAGCTGATGCGAATCGTGGCCGCGACCCCGGCCGGAAACCATCTGCTGAAGTCGTTGGTTCTCAACGCTCAGCTGCTGCAGTCGCAGCCGCAGCAGCTCACGCTCCTCGCTCCATTGTGAGCGCTCCCTGCGCGCCTTCTCGTACTCGGCATCCGCCTTGGAGTACAGCTGTCGCAGCCTCTGCGTCTCCTCCACCTCGCGCTGCAGTGCATCCCGCCCCTGTTTCACCTCCTGCAGCTCGCGAAGAAGCCGCGTCGCCTCGTGCTTGTACTTGCTCACAACATCGCTGCATAGCGCGCGGAGCTGGAGGACCTCCGTCGGGGAGGCCCAGTGCTCAAAGTATGACAAGATCTCCTGCGGCAGCTCGCCGTCGTCCGCATAAAGCGGACGCTGGGTGTCACTGTTTGTGCTCGTGTTTGGCGGCCCTGACACCGGGCTCTGTGATGAGGGAAACCGCTGCTGCTGCTGCCTGGGATCGGAGCCCGACAACGTCCCCACCGTTGTGGTCGTTGTTGTTGTGACTGGCGGTGTGTTTGCCAGAGGCGAGGAGCTCGTGGCGCGGGGCTGGGATGCACCGCTAGACGTCATGACTGCTGCAACGGCTGTCGCCGCCAATAGGAATGCTGAAGAGAAACAAGACGAGGAAAAAGAAGCGGAAGAAGAAGAGATGAGTTAACCTCCAGTGACGGCAGTGCTGCTGCTGCCACAGCCGCAACAGCAGGAAGGATAAATGAGCAGAAAAAACGTGTGGTTTAGCCGATGAAGAGTGTAAATAATGAGGTGGAACTGCCGCAATGTGTCAGCATAGCCGAAGCAAAGCGGGGAGAACGAAGTGACGAGGCCCCACTTTCGCATTGGCGCTAAAAGTCTGAGAAGGCTGCAGGAATGCGGACGGCGTTGGTGGAGCCGTCGTGGTATATGTACTGCACGGTCAGCTTGGCCGCCGTCACCACCCCCGCGGGCTTCCTGTACGTTGCGGACGACGACGTCTTCGCCGTGTCCTCAGGAATAAGGCGGCCAAAGAAGTCCCGCTTGCCGCTTGGCCTGGGCCTTGCGGCAGGAGCCGTTGAAGGTGCAGCGGCTGTGAGGGGCGCCTGAGGCGCTGCGGCGGCAGCGGTGGTCGTGCGTTCCACCTCCACTGCCCGCACGCCGTGTAGCTTCTTATCCGTCCCCTTCACCCCCTCCCCCACTGCCGTGGGAGAGTGGCTCGCGTGGGTGGTGCCCCGCGACGGCCGGTGCGCACTGCGCTGGATGACGAAGCGTCGTATCTCCCCCACCATCAGCTGCCGCAGCTCCTCCGGCTGCCGCAGTACCACAACCGCGGTGGCCGGCCTCGGCGAGGCTGAGGCATCCATTCGCGACGGGGTTGCCAGGGTGGCCTGCCGCGTGGAGGGTGGTACGCTCGCGGCCCTAGGATCCAGACCCGCGAGGCGGTGAATCGGCGGCGTCAGCTCCCAGTGCTCCTCCACCGTGTCATCGGCGTCGCCGCCACCGTTTCCAGCCTTTGCGGCACGGGCGTAGCTGAGGCCGTACTCCGCGTGGCGGGCAACGGCAGCAAGCAGCAGCTGCTGGTCGCGCGGGCTCAGCGCGGACACAGACGCGATGGAGTGGGCGGACACACGCAGCGACGCATCCAGCAAAGAGTGCAGCAGCAGCGGAGCGGTTTCCTGCGCGACGACGTTGACGGAGGACATGTGGGCCGCCGTCTCGCCGTGACAGCCGTCACGGAAGGTGCGGACAATGTTGGCCGACTCTGCCAGGCGCCGGCTCAGCCCCGCCGACTCACGCGGAAACCCCAAACCAGCGCCACTGCGGCGTGAGGAGCTACAGCAACTGAAACACGTCGCGGCCGTCGTGCAGGCATACTGCTCCACAAACGGGATTAGGGTGGTCGCGGAGGCGTCGCGGTAGGCGCACGTGGTGAGTTTGTCCTGAAAGCAAAAGGCATCCGCCATGCTTCGGGTCCTGCTAAACGAATAGTCAGCATAGAAACGCTGCAGGTAGAACTCCTGCAGACCGTCCAGCAGCGTGTGGGTGTCCGGGCACTGCTGGACCACACGAGACACATACACGTGCCCGGGATCCACGCGAAACCCCTGCGCCACATGCTCCGCCTCCGCCAGGCGCAACGTGCCCCCACTCATTTCCATCGTATGCGCCGCTGCAGTGCCATGATGAATTCCCGCCATCAACGTCGCCCCGTAGTCAATGGCGAACTCCTTGTGGAGAAGGTGGACGTAGCTGTTACGCTCCTGCCGCTCAAACATGAGCCTCCACATGTCCCACAACCCAAGCTTGGAGTCCTTCCCCTGCATATCACGCATCATCTGCAGCGCCTCCGCTTTTCCGCCCGCCCGCGACGCGTGACGGTACAAAAACTGCAGCGTATTCAGGCAGCAACGAACGTCACCGTTGCTTGACTGCACCAACTCAACGAGAGCCGGCTGACTCACCGGCAACCCCTCGCGTGCCGCAATCTCGCTCAGCCGGGACAGCAGCCGCTGCGGACGAATGGGTGGAAGGTAGTACACGTGCTGGCACTGCCGCCGCAGGGGCTGTAGCGAAGGCACATAAAAGTCATTGCAGAGACAAAACACCGGGCAATGGATGTCCTGCTTCAGAAGAAAGGTTGCCACATTCGTGGCAATCCCATCCATCTCGTCAATAATAAGACACTTGGGGCGAAGCAGCAGGTCCACAAGCGACACGCCCACCCCTTCTGCTCTCGTCGCAGAGTCCACGGTTGAGGACGCCGCGGATGAGGAAGATGGTGACGGTGAGGACGGTGGCGCGCGTCGTCTCACACGCGCTGGTGCCACCGCGAGCTGTATGGCGCTCTCCATCTTCGATGCGGTGCGGTCGACACTCGCGTTAATCTCGATGGCTTCGTACCCGCAGTGTGCTGCGAGGACGTGCGCCAGCGTCGTCTTCCCAACACCCGGTGGGCCTACCAACACGGCCAGACGCTCCTCCGGCCTCGCTGGAGGAGCGTCCCCTTTCGCAGCGGCAGCGGCGTCTTGGAAGATGTACGCGTCCCAGCTCTTTAACCACTGCAGCAGCTTGAGGTTGATGTTGTCGTCGCTGAGAAGCTCGCGAAAGCGCTTGGGGCTGTACTTGATGACCCAAAGCGCCTCCTCAGGCGCCTGTTGCTGCGGTTGTGCCGGCAGTGTCGGTGGTGGCGTCACGCTGTCTTCGTCCACATGCCTCGCCGCCGTCGCCACCGCGTCGTAGAGGTGCTGCAAGAGGGCTGGGATGTCCACGTACCCCAGGCCGCCGCCCCCGTGTCGTCTGTGCCAATCCCGTACGGCACTCGCCTGCTCTTCCTCCTCCCCCGCCGCCTCTTCCGATTCCTCCAGCTCCCTCCCACGCTTCCGCGAGGGCCTCTCCGCCTTCAGACCGGAGGCAGTTAACCAACGTACGACGCCGTTGTCGCCGCGTATCATAAAGCTCACTAGCGACAGCGGCGGGTACTCGCAGATGCCACGAAACGCCTCCGTCGTCGTCGTTGCTGTCACCTGCAGCGCAGGGCCCACAGATGCATCGTCCGTGGCGCACGCGGCGCCCTCAGCCACCACCATGGGCCGCAGCTGGTGTTGTTGCCGCTGTACGACGGCACCTCCAGCTGCAGGAACGTCGTCATTTGCGCACGGCACACCACGCAGTAACTCCTCGTCCTCGTCATCGTCCTCGTTGTTGTCATGATACGCCTCGCGCTGTGCGGCAAGCCACATCACCTCCGCGTCCTCCTCCTCCAGGGTTGCTTTGCGTTGCATGGCTTCTATGGACCCTCCGTCGATTAATACGTATGTACCAATGTATGTATGTATGTATGGATAGATAAATGTGTGCTACCAAAACTGCAACGCCTTGCACGCCGTGCCGTCCCCCCACCCCCACCTCACTACAAGTCTTCTGTCACCGGACGCAGCAGCGCAAGCAGAGCAGTGGGCAAGAAAACAAGCAGAACAAAAACAAAAACAAAGGGAATAAAAGCGGGACAGTGTCAGCGGTCCATCATGCAGCGGGCACACAAATACCGCCTCGCAGCGTCGCCCGTACAACACGAGGGACGGAGAGCTAAATGTATACAACGCGTCAGTTGAGACGGGCGGGCCGACACAGACACGCCCTCTCAAAGGCCGGGGCAAGCCACGTTGAGGCTCTCACAGAGGTCCCTCAAAGCGCGATGCATGTCGCCACGAAGTGAGCCGACGCGCGAGCGCAGCCCCGCCAGCTGTACCTCCCACCCATGACGACTACGGTCAACGTAGGCCTCAAACTGCGCACAGCGACTCTCCACGATGGTCTCAATCATAGATTGATGAGCCGACATCAACCGCCGCACATGCCCCAGCACGGGCCGCATGACTTCCCCGCGAACACGCTGCAAGCAACGCTCCTCAGAGTCTGCGATAAGTCGCTCAACGCGCTGCACTAACCGATCCTCCCACACCGCCGGCACCGCGTTGGTGGTAGTCGCCGCGCGGACAGCAGCGTAAGGTTCCGCCCCACTCGTGAGTGGCACTAAGGGAGGCTGCGGCAACGGTGCAGACGCCGTCGCTGCTGGAGGAGGTGGTGGCGGCGGTAGAGTCTGCAGCCTCAGCTCCTCCACATCCAACCGTGTTGAGTCCACGGTCTCTGCAATCGCGGCAAGCTGCTCCTCCAATGCGGCGCAGTGACGCTTGCACTCTCGCCGCGACGCCTTGAGGTCGCGTCGTTGGGCCCTCTGCTGTGCGAGAACATCCTCCGTATCGCGCCGGAAGCTGTCCTCCTGCAGGATGAAGCGAACAGCGGAACGCACGTGGGCGTCAAACGCCTCTGGCAACAAACCATACATATCACCCACAGCCACCGAACTCCACTGCGGCAGCGGCTGCGTCGTTGGCTGTGAATGAGATGAAGAGAAGGGCATCGCCTCTGGCGGCGCTTGAGCATATCCGTAAGGATTAAAATAAGGTTCTTTTTGTTCTTGTCGCTGTTGTTGCTGCTGCTGAAGGACCTTATGAACGGTCAAAACGGTGTACTGTTGCAGCTCAGCCAAGAGCTTTTCGTACGGTATGGGGAACTGCGGCTCTCGCGCGGTAGCCTCCGCCGTCTCGTGGGAACTCCCCGCCAGCTGCCAAGCAGGCGGACACACCGACATGGACGGTTGTTGATGTTGTTGCTGCTGCTGCTGTTGTTGTATTTCTGCCTGCTGGCGCTGTAGTCCATTTACGCGCGTGTGCAGGGCGTGCAGATCCTCCCGCACGGCGCTGCAGAGCTCCACAAATCCCCCCCGAAGCGCCTCAAGATGGCTCACCGCGGCGTCGCTATCGCCCGTCCTTGTCCCGCGGCCCACAAGTGAGGAGGAGTAAAGCCACCCTCCCTCTGGCGACGTCGGCGTCGGCGTCTCAGAGGTTCGCATCTCCGCCGAAAGTGCCGCTGTACTCCGCAACGGAGGGATGATGTCGGGGCCCGCCGCGTGCGCCACAACAGCCGATGTCGGGGGCTGAGAAAAAACGGTACTCGACAGAGGCGGCGGCGGGCCCTGTCGCATGGAGGAACACCTCTCGTATGACGGCGAGGATGGCTGCAAGAACGCGCTGTCCTGCTCGGCGTGAGCGTGCGTCTCGGTGACCTCACGTTGAGCGTCGGCCGCAGGGAGAGAACGCTGCGACGTGGCAAAACTCAGTCCACTACTGCACGGGAAGCTGCGACAGTGCTCCATGTCCTGCACTTCAGCGTCCTGGTGGCCTGTGGAGCCGCAGAGAGCGGGTTGCAATGAGGCGTCGTCCACGCCGACTTCGTCGGTATTAATGCTGTTGCTGCAGTTGTTGTCCAAATGCCCCAACCCCGCCAACCATCCCCCGTCGCCGTGGCGCTCCACAGCAGCAGCGTCCTTCCGCACCGCCTCACGGATGCGCTCTAGTGTCTCCTGCAGGTGGTTCCAGCGGCGTGTCATGCGTTCTTTAGCCACGTGGCCTGCACTGGAGGACCGCCGCCCGCTTCGCGGATGTCGAGGAGTCGTAGATGCCCTCACACCGCGAGGCCGCAAAAAACGGCCAGGGCTCGGGGTGCGGACCAACGCGCTGGCGCGGACAGAGGGACTCATGCGGAGCAGCGAGGAGGCGGTGTCCCGTGCCACGCCTCTTGCCGACGGCGTTGACGGAGTTCTCCGCCGCGAGCCGCTTCGTTCCCGCCCAACAGCCGGCGAGGTGCGCAACGATGACGATGCTCGACGATAAGTCGATCCCAGACGCGGTGGCTGTGAACTGCCACAACGAGGACACGGGACGCCGCCCGACAGGCCATCGCGGCGGCCACACCCCGGCATCGCAGTGGACGGCGGAGCAGCCGTCTCCAGGGGAGAGGCGGCGCCAGGAACTCGTACAGGGGCATCTCCGTCATCGTCATCGCCTCTGTGGTGGTGGGGAATGTCAAAGAGGCCGCGGCACACCTCACAGTACGAGCTCATCGGGGGTTACGTGTGTGTGTGTGTGTGTGCACTTGCGTGGGGGTAAAGAAGAGCTGGTTGCAGCAGCAGGGCAGGAGAAACGGGTAATCGTAATGATGGTAATGGTGTTCCCCTTAAAAGTGTGCGTGTATATATATATAAAGACACCTTCCACCGCCGCTTCCCACCACCGCCGTCTCCTCCTCCTCG
>NW_021705777.1:0-14789 GCF_003719475.1 Trypanosoma rangeli
GTGCTTAGTGTGGATCGAATGCTGGAGCTTCTTAGGAAAGGCAACGCCAATCGCCAAACAGGGGAGACAAAGATGAACGAGACGAGCTCACGGTCTCACGCCATTATTCAAATTACCATCTCTCAGAAGTATGGTTCTCTGGAGATGCGGGATGTAGAAAGTGTGGTGTTGTTGGTGGATTTGGCTGGCAGTGAGCGGCAGAGTAAGACGGAGTCCACCGGGGTCGCATTTGAGGAGGCCAAGAAAATTAACCACTCACTCTTGATGCTGGGTCGGGCGATGAACTCATTCAGTGACCGTAAGGGAGGCGATGCATTCATTTCGTTGCGCGCCTCAAAGCTAACTCGTTTACTGTCGGAGAGCTTTGGTGGTAACAGTAAGACGTGGATGCTTGCAACCGTATCTCCTGCAGCAACCAACTTGACAGAGACCGTCTCCACCCTGGAATACGCTCAGAATGCCATGGCCATAACAAACAAGGCGAAGGTGAATGATACCAAAAAGAATCTTGATCTTAAGCGTCTTAAAGAGCTTATTGCGGTGTTAGAGGGCAAGCTGGATGCTGCTGGGCTGGAGAAGGCAAGGAAGCAGGAAGAAATTGGACGTTTGATTCAAGAGAGGGATGCACTAGAGCAGGGGGTTGCGTATGCCGATAATCATCACGACACCAAGGACAAACTGGAGTTGACTCTTAACAACCTTCGGCTGAGCAATATCGCTCTTCGGAGGCGGGTGGAGGCAGCTGCAGGAGGTTTCATTCGTTCTCTTGATGACAAGTCTTCGTTTTTGTTTTTTAAGGGCAGGTGCGGCATTACGCTAGAGAGTGTGCTTCTTGGGCAGCGGCGTTCCTTTTACATTGGCTTGTTGACGGAATGTGGTGTGCTCACAGAGGCCACGTTGCACATTCAATTGTTCCCGTGTGAACCGCACGCCACTGAGCGAGATGCTCCAATGGGGTTGATTGAGAAGCGTCTGCGCTTCTGTCTTCATGTTGTGGGTGCATCAGGCATCCCCAAGGCCTTTGTGGCGCACACGTTTTGTAAATTTACTCTTTTATATGATCGAGAAGAACGCTATTTTACGACATCAACAGCTGACAATACGGAAAACCCTCACTGGGGCTGCGTGCGGATCTTTGACATCCCCAAGTTGACTGCAGAGGTTATACGTTGCTTTTGTGAGCGTCCTGTGTTTACATTTGAGGTATTTGCATTCAACGCGTGAACAGCTGCTGGTTTACCCTCCCCCCCTTTTTTTCTACTCATTTTCTTGTTTCCTTTCTCGTGGCATCATCTTCTTTGTTCACTATATATATATATATATATGCATATGTGTAGAGTTTTTTTTTTTTTGCATCTTTTACTTCACAGCCGCTCGTATAGGGTGGCTTGGAGAGACGTCCTTGTCGTTCTTCCCTGCTGCTTTTGTGAGGAATAATTTCTTTTCTGGGTGATGTGCTTTTCACATTCAATTATTATTATGTCTTTTTTTTCGCTGGTGATTTATTTTTGCTGGAGGGGTTTTTTTGCAATGTCTGCTTTACGGGAAGGCGTCTTTGGAAGATGTGCCTGCGCAGTAGCGCGGTAAGGTGTGCGAGGCCGTCACCAAACAAC
The DNA here is from genome assembly GCF_003719475.1 of Trypanosoma rangeli. Taxonomy (NCBI): domain Eukaryota; phylum Euglenozoa; class Kinetoplastea; order Trypanosomatida; family Trypanosomatidae; genus Trypanosoma; species Trypanosoma rangeli. The sequence continues at coordinate 1,614 of NW_021705777.1, forward strand.
ATGCGCGACAGGGTGACATTGCAGCAGGTGCCAGGTAGGGCTTCCGACAATTTCCACTCCGTCTTCTGCCATTGATTTCTTTACGTCTTGCTGTTCACCCGCTGCAATATCTCGGTGGAGCACGTTCCTTCGGTTGTCGTAGCAAGGCAACCCCCATTTTCTCCTACGACGAACATGCACTGAATGTTTCAGGGAAAGGAAGGCGTGCTATGCTGGTTGGACCCATTCTGCGACAGTGACGTTGCTGCTTCATTTTTGGGAAGGTCCACGCAGTAAGGCAATTGTAAATGTTTCATGGAGAGCGTCGCTTGTGACATCGATACTGATTTTGTGATAGAAGTTTGAGGGGGTGGTGAAGGCAGTTTTGGGTGAAGGCGTGTGATATGATTATTGTTGTTTTGCAAGAAGTGCCGAATGCAGGAAACTATGGGTTCTGTGATTGTAGGATATGTTGCTCCTCTTGGGAAGGGTGGTCGTGGTCGACAAGAATGCGCAGATCACGGATGTCACTCGGCATGGGGCCCTCTGATGACGCATCATGCTTTTCTGCTATTGCCAGGGCGAGTTTTTTTTTGTGTAGATGCACCTTTGTGCATGTGCAGTGTACATGCATGCGTATTTGTCCGTTGGAGGTTCCTTGTTTTCTTAGTTTGTCTTGCTTGCTTGCTTTTTTTTTTGTCTTATTGTTCACCCCCATTCTCGCATATATATATATATATATATTTGCTTTTTTCGGTAGGGCAGGTATGTCGTATAGAAGGTCTACACGCCTCGGAGGGTGCGAAATGCCACTATCACCACGGTGCAGTCCCGCGCCGTGTCGTAGCTTAACTGCGCATGCACCAAGGTCTGTTTGTGCTACACTGCGCTCCCCACACGTTGCGACGCCATTCCTGTCAGAGAAAAAATGCCTTGTCAAGGGCACGAACTATGGAAGCGAGAGTGCTCACGCGGTGAGGCCCATGTGTAGTGAGAGTCTTACCACGGGAGGAAGCATCTCTGGTCGCAACGACATCCTGAGTCAGAGTATGCCAATGGAATGTTCTCGAATCTCCGTCACTTCGTTACGCAATGAGCTTCCAAAAGCATCAAAATGCACTCTGGAGCGCAGTCATTCATCTCGGTCATCCATATTGCCCTCGGCGCGGCCGCGTGCTGGATTTCGACGAGGCCTTGCTAAGGCTCCCTGCACTGCTGACAAATTCTTTATTCCGCCAGTACGCGCCGCTGATGAGGGAAAACTAGTGGTTGTTCTTGACCTCGATGAGACGCTTGTATACGCACGTACCGGTGTGATTATTCCGCGTCCTGGAATAAACCGACTTCTTGACGTGTTGCGTGGACGCTGCGAAGTGGTCGTCTGGACTGCGGGGGAAAAGTGGTACGCCATGGAGGTATTGCACCAGATAGATCCTCAGTGCTGCATCCAACACTGCGTCTATCGTCATGAAAAGTGGTGGACTGATAGACCTGGTTATATGAAGGACGTGGCAGCGTTGGGTCGTCCACTCCACCGGACGATTATCATCGACAACACACCCGATTGTTTGCGGGCAAATACCCGAAATGGGCTTCTAGTCAAGGATTTTAAGGGCCTATATGGGGGGTGCCAAAGGTTTGACAACACTCTCTTTGTTCTTGCAGACGTCATTGAAGACGTTTTGAGTGGCTCAAAGGTCTCCATTGACGCCTTCCACAACCACCCGGATCTTCAACGTCGTTTTGTTCAGTGCGACACAGGCGGCGCCATTGAGGTTCTTACGCTTAAACAAGACAACTTTGCTCACTGTGACCCTCCAAGACGCCACCGTGTGACATCCTTACGAGTACCAAAGTATCATCTGTGGCGTCATCTGCTTGGAATGTAATTGTTTCTCAGGTCATTCCCATCCATTGTACTGCTACTACCACTTCTAATACATCATAGCGGTATACGTTCTTTTGGCTTGTGTGTGTATTACTGACCTTTCCTTTCCTTTCCTTTCCTTTCCTTTCCAAAACTATCAATATGCAGGCAAAACATCGTTTTGGTACTTTTTTTCCTTTTTTCCTTTTTCCAGTTATGTTTCCATATGAACTTCCTTGTTTTGTTCGAGTCCGCAGGGAGTGTTGTATCAGACCTGGGGAAGGAGGTTCAGCAATGGGCACAGTGAGCCTCAGGTTTCTCTCGTTTGGCACGTACTGCTTTCGTTATGGGTTGGTTTCCCTAACGTTTTTGTGCTTTATCTTTGTGTGTGTATATATTTTTGATTTCGCACTTTTTTGAAAATGTATTTATTGGAAGTCGCATTTTTTATCTTCCTTTTTTTGGTGTGTGTGTGTATATATGTGACTCAATTCAAATGCCGTCCTTTGAATCTGACGAGGATGGTCAAGCTTTGCAACGACTGAGTGCTGCTTGCTGGCAGTGTCTGACGGCACAACGAGAGACATGCCTGAAGGCAAATAACGAGCCGGACGATTCGTGGCACTGGGAAGAAAAAAATTTTTCTCCCGTTTCTATGTCTGCTTCCTCTCTTTTCTTTTACTGTTTCTATGGTTTTTTAGGTGGAAACAGGACTTGTGGTGGGGTCTGAGAACCTTCCTACCATGCATCCACGCACTCACGCACAGGCGGGGAGATGAGCGCAGTGTAGTATTTTTTTTTGTTCCACTTTTTTTTTGTTACAATTGATCCTCTTTTTTTTCCCCCCTTTTTTTCTTATGTTTTACTTTTCTCCCTCCCTCGCCAACAACAATATGTGCCTACTTTGCAGTCATGGTGGAGGTAATCCCGACGGCCTGCAAGGACTGGTCACTGAACAAGGATGAGGCCTCTGGGCGGTTGTTCTGGTGGAACGACAGCTACAGCATTAGCATTTGGGACAATAACCTCACTTTAGGCCAGCCACAGCAGGAGTTGACAGATCTTCTTGTGTGGCGAGCTTTTCTGGAGTTTCAGCTTTCTTCCGTGTACAAAGTGTGCTTTGTTTGCCACCAACCGGAGGGAAATGATGACTTGATGCTGTGCTGCTTCTGCGGCATTACGGTGCATGATGAGTGTTCTACAAAACCAACCGCCGAACAAATAGCTTGGAAGCCGGCTAACCACGGCTTTGAGCCTTACTTGCGGGTGTGTTTTAAATGCGAGAACACTTCTGCTCCGACCAAAATTCGGGCTAAAGTGGAGCCAAGCAATTCACGACGTGTGGCTATTCGGGCCTTGTCGATTGAAAAGGAATATCCCAATCACATTTGTCAGGAGCTTCAGCGCCTCGCGGAGAAAACAAAGCAGCCTCATTCCAAGGCTGAGGATGCGTTCCTTATAGCATCCCTGCGGCAGGTTCTCACTCCATTCTACCAGTCAAAGGCGACATGTCGCTTTCTAAGGCGGGAGAGACGCCCAGAGAAGGGGAACGGTATTGGTGTTGTAGCAGCAGAGGATATTCCTGCCTTTACGATTGTGGGCCTCTATCCCGGCTACCTTGATGTGCTGAGCGGAGAGCACGTCAAGCTGGGTCGGCCAGTCACCAAGTACGCGCTAATGGACTATAACTGTGCCGATTACGATAATGTCGTTTTTGAGGAGTTTCAGGGGACATTCACACCCTTCATTAACGAGCCATGCGAGTTTGAGGAGAGTAACTGCGGGTGGATACAGGAGGAGAAGCATTGCGAGGGACGCCTTAGCATTATGACCGCGCGGAACATTAAAGAGGGGGAGGAACTACTCATTGGCTATGGACCATCATATCCAAGATCGTATCCCTACCGGTACGATGCCTTGACATTTCACAAGACTGAGACAGAGTTCGACACAACCTGTTTTGCTCTCTGGCGCTGGTTGTCGACAGGCGAGAATGACGCCAGTTTGGTATGCTACGTGGGCTACGACAAGAGCAAGGATGCCTACTTTATGTGGGAAGCCGAGGCATCAAGATGAGACAGGCAAGTCTTAAGGTTAGGAAATGGGGCAGGTTCACTGTCACAGCACACACCTGCACATATGAATGTATTTTGAAGTACATAAAGGGTCTGCTGAGCAACTCTTCACTAACAAGCAACGAAAACGCGAAGCCAAATGAAATATAGAAAAGGTGACTACACAGTTGTGTAGCTATTACATTTTCGGTGGATTGCCCCGTCGAGCACCTCTCCGTCTACGATTAATTACGTGCAGTGTTGGGCGTTTTGTAAGAGCCTCTGAGTAGCCAATTTATTTTCTTTCCCAGGAATTATTTTTTTCTCTTTCCTTCCATTTTCTGCTTGCTTTCTATGTGCGTGTTTACAAGGTGAAAATTGAACCCGAGTGCAGGATGACTCTTAGTCATTATCTCCGTTTGCCGCTTGGGCTGGTCGTTATTCTGCTTTTGTGCACGCAGATTTTTGGTCCTCCCGTGGCAGAGGAGCAAATCTCGGAGTCTATACAGTCAATCTCAGCCCAGTACTTCAAACTTGTGGAGCGGTCAATGAATGACACCTTGCGAAAGCTTATAGATCAAGTGGATTCCAACGGGGATGGTCAAATTCAGCTGGAGGAGGTTCAAAGCCTTGCATTCACTGCACTTCGGCGAGTCCGGAATGCCGGAATGCACGCAAAGGAAATTAGTAGAGCTCTCTCCCATATTACATGGACAGAGCTGTTTTGGCGGTATTTTTGTCTGCAGCTGTTGTTCTTGTTTTCTCTTTTTGTATTTGAAAATCTGCGATGCCTTATATTTACTTCTCCGCGTCGACTTCTTCTTGACGACTCCTACTTGACTGCAACTCCACTTGAGGTTGGCCCAGAGATTGCGTTGAAATATGACACTCCATGGACCCCGTATGAGCGAGTTAAAATGGCGTTCTTTGCAGTAACTGGACTTTTGTTCTTGCGTATATTTTGCGTGTTTTTTTTTGTCGTACTTTCATTTTTTTTAATGAGTCTTTGCAGTTGGCGCGGTCGAACGCGTCTTGACAACCCGCTTTGGTTTTACGTAATGAGCAGCACAGCCTGTTTCTGTGCTACTGTTGGCTCAATCTTTGCTGGTATATATCACATGAAGATGTTTGGACGCGTTGCAGATGCGTCCACGTGTAAGATATTGATTGGGAACCATTCCTGTGTCATGGAGGTTATTGTGCTTTTTATGCTGGGCAATTTTCCGTCATTTGTGACGCGGGAGGAGAACTGCGAGAAGGCCCCATTCTTTGCAGATATCGCGGAAGCCGTATCTGCCATTGTTGTGGACCGCAACGATGCACGCTCCCGTCAGCAGGCCGCTGCTGCCATTAAAGCACGCGCGAAGGATCAAAGCCCCAACGCACCCCAACTTCTTGTTTTTCCGGAGGGTACCACATCGAATCAGCGAGCACTTTTTATGTTTAAAAAGGGGGCTATGGAACCTGGTGAGCCGTTGCAGATGATTTGCGTAAGCTTTCCCTACAAGCACTTCAATCCATGTTGGACGGGACGCGCCTGCGGTGGAAACAATTTTAGTGACCTTGTTGTGCGTCTGTGTTCGCAGTTTGTAAACCATCTGGAGGTGCGGGCACTGCCGGTGTACACCCCCACAGAGGCGGAGAAAAAGGATCCATTCCTGTACGCGAAACACTGCCAGCAGATGATGGCTGCCGTCCTCCGCTGCAACGTCAGTTTATGTACATTCAATGACTACGAAGCATTGTCAAAAGAGACGACACGCACGTAAAATGTTTGAGCTGCATTGCATTGCCCCACAAATATATATATATATATATATGGAGCAACTGTACAAGAAAGGCGAATTTACGACAAAAAGACTATGATTTTATATACTGATGAGGTGTGGTAGCGCGGAGGCAGCGTGCCACCCTGAGTTTTTTTTTTTGCGTTTTTTTTCCTCCCCCGCCCACGGAAACAAAAATAGCAAGGTGTATATATATATATATATGGCTCACTGCGCTTCCATGCGACCTTTCTTAGGCCTTCTCTGTGTCCTTTTTTGTGAATGTGTGTGCTTTGTTGTATTTTTTTTTTTTTTTTTAAGCTGCGAAGCTCCACGGGCGAGGAGACGGAAGCAAGGGAGTCTGGGGATGGACATGGGGCCCTATGACCAGCGTGAGACGCCGTCGTTTTCGATGGACCTCTTCGCAGACCGCGTCAATAGCATTCTTGAAGCGCCGCTGCCAAAGTGTCTTCGACTGAAGGGAGAAGATAAATACGCGCATCCCATGTCCAGCCGTGTGGAGTTGCTTGCGCACGGGGCCGTGTCGCCGCGTTCGACCATGATAGTTTCCCCCGCTGCCGTGCGAGTGAACAGCTGTGGTTCCCAGAAGGGGAAACCGATTCACGAGACGTTGCTTGAAAAAGGACGACTGATGTCGGAGAAGAAGGAGACGATGCGACTGCAGGCGTTGGAAGAGGAGATGAGAGAACTGCGCCCGGCACCTAACATTACACATGAAGCGGCGCGAAGGACTCCGCGACGAGAGCAGCGGATAGAGGACCGCCTACTGCAGCGGGCGAAAGAAGCAGAGGAGCGCCGGGTGCTAGAGGCGAAGCAGCGCGAAGAGGCATTCTCAAGGGAAATGGCTGCGATTGCCCCATTTCAGCCGAATATAACACGCGAAGGTAGACACGCAACCCCAAAGGCTCGAAAGATGGCCCAAGATCCCCAAGAGGACTGGGATTGTCAGCGCAAGCAGCGTAGAGAGGCGGCACGCACAGCGAAGTTACTGGAGGAATTGAATGAAGTTCGCGGGACGCCAATTATCAATCCTCGCTCAGAATGGCTTGCGGCTCGTCGGCGGAAAAAAGAGGGGTTATCGAGCTTAGATGTAATTGATGCACTTATGGAGCGGGACCGCATTGCACAATTGAGACGGTGGGAACAACACGAGCTTGGAAAAAAGACGGAACACATTCCCCAAATTACATTATATGCTGCCACACTTCAGAGAGAAGGTGATGCAGCCGAGCGGTTGTATACAGAGAGTCACAAGAGGGAAGAACGCCGCTTGCGGAAGGAGGAAGAGTGGATATCCGATGGTCCGACATCCTTTACACCAAGAATTAGTCCATATGCGGCTACGACACCGCGTTTCCGTAATGTGGAAGATGAGCTTATGCAAAAGCATATGCAAAGTGTCGCATTGAGGGAGGAAGCGTGGCAACGGGAACAGGAGAAGGAGCTACGACGTCATCAACCCATGATTAATCCTGTAAGTGAGGCAATTGCATCAAGACTTCCTGAAAGTTCATATGAGCGTTTGCATCGTCAGTCGAGACGCACACCCAAGCACAAGGACCCAGCAGCAGCTGACCTATCGTTTACTGGGAGTTTTGTTAGTGGTGGCCGTGTGGCTTCTCTTCCCGACTCTATGGCAGGGTCATTGCGGTCTTACGAGGAGTCTCGGCGTGAAAAGCTGCGGAAGCTTCAGGAGAAGCAGGAACAGATGCAACGAGAGGAGTGTACTTTTGCACCTCTCACAAACACGCGAGATTCCAAGGTTGGGGGCCCAGAACATGTTGCCGCGAGAAACCAGCAATGGCTTGCACGCAAAGAATGGAAATTGCGGGAGCTGCGCCGACGAAAGGAGGCAGAGAAGGTGAAGGAGTGCACTTTTAAGCCAGAACGTGAAACTTTAATGACTAGTTCCTCACGTGATGGGGAGAGTATTTATGGTGGTGATGGAACGCCCTGGGGCGTACAGGAGTACCTTGAGCGGCAGGAAGCAGCCCGTCGCCTCCGGAGAGAGCGTGAGATGCGGTTGCAGCAGCGTCCGTCAAGTGCTCCACGTTTGTCGTCGACGACGACTCCGCAGGAGTTTGACTTGGGCAAGCGTGACGGCGTGTCTGTGCGCAGCCTGCGACGTCCCCCGCGGGTGCGTCTCTTGTCACCCGATTTGGACGATGACTCGCGCGTTTCCCATCCACCAGAGAAGCGGAATGGGGATGCCTTGTCCGTGTACGAGCGTATTTATAATCGCATCTACGGCACCGTCGTTAATGGTGCTGACCATGGCGACGTAGGCAGTGACGGAGCAGGGGGTTCACTTTGCGTTGCTCCTTCTTTGTATCGGTGATAATGAGGCGCCAGTGTGGTTTTATTTGTATCATCTCTGTCAGGTCCATCTTTTATTCTTTTGGCTTCGTTTTTCCATTTTTTTTTTTTTTCCTTTTTTAGACAACTGGAGGATTTGTTGCCTGATGTCTCACGCACTGTGTACATTTGACGTGCTTTCGTTTGGAACATCCTTCCCTCCCTTTCCTCAGACTTACACTCGCCTCTACATACTTTTTTGCTTTCGCTCTGCGTATGTAGTCTCACATGTTTTACTCTTTTGTGGTTGGCTCGTTTCCCAGCACCGTCTTTTTTTTTTTTTGTTCTTGTTGCGTGGGGGGAGGCAACAAGCGCTAAAACTTTTCTCGTCGCACAACTGTTTCGTGTGGAAAGTGGGGAGGATGCAGATGGTGGACGCCGCTGCGAGGAGGAAAACGGTTTTCAGCGCGGGTAGTGGGACCGGTGAGATTGAGGCCACAAAGGACGTTTTTGTGGACTTGTACAAGGACGCGGCGACGCGGCGGCAACGCCGGAAGGAGACAGGACGACCGTGTCCCAGTGACGCGGTTTCCGTTGCGCCTTTCTCGTTTGAAGAGAGTTTGCGTTCACAGGAGCGGAATAGAACACCACGACAGGCTGACGTGGTGCGACCTGGCTCTGCAGAGGGGGTTACGCAGCCTGGCTTTACCAAATTCCAGACGAACAGGCGTATCGATAGTCTGGCTCTTCCTCGTGGGCCTTACAAAATGTTGGTTCATCCACCTTCGCCCAACTACGGCCGTGTGCTAAGCTTTACCGAGGAGGAGGCGCAGAGTAAACGAGATCAGGATTTGTTACGCCCACGTCCACTTTTGCGTCCACCGCGACTGACGATTCCACTGAGTAACCCGGCACTAAATCGCTTGGCCACACCAAGAGCAACTTCACGGGTGACACCCATGTCTCAATGCCGCTCTGGTTCCCGTGAAGAAGGTCATCCCATTATTTTTATGAACCAGGGATCCCGTAGATTTCGTTTTTAGTGTACACGTAGTTTTGCGATTTCTTTCCAATACATGGGTGGGCTCCTTGCATCCGCGGATAGTGAGTGAGAGAAGGGAACCCCTCGTTATTACTATTTTGCTATTACTTTTCTAACCTTTTTTCTAACTTTCTGTGAGAGAGGTTTTGGGTGACTATTATATTCTGGTGGTTCCATTTACTTGTCTTTATTCATATTTTCATGCGTGTGTGTAGACTTCTTGTTGTGCCTGTGTGGAGCTGCAGCTACAATGGTCGTTTGCGTGCGAAGACTGACAGGACGAGTGAGTGATGGAAATGAGCCGAGCCTCCCCAATTTGTTCATGCGTTGCCCTTGATATATCTATGTATATGTTTTTTACCTTCCCTTTTCTTGTGTCGTTTTTTTTTAATTATTTTTCTATGTGTGTGTGTGCGTATTGTGTTTCTGCATGTATGCGCGGGACGTCTCACAGGCGGCCGCAGTTGCATGACGACGAACCTGAAAGCACTTCCGGTTGTTCTTGCTGTCGTTGCCTGCATTGTAGTTCTTGTGGTAGGTATAGTTCTGTGTTGCCGTGGAAAGCGCGGGGGTGACCCGGCGACGTCAGCGAATTGGTCCAGTCCTCTTCTTTTGGACAAGCATTCATTACCTTTTGAGAGTACGCGCGAGGAATGGGCGCACTCATTCGGGGATCTTGCCTCATCGCATGCACGGCGGATTTCGGAATGGCTACTGGAGGTTCGTCAGGCCGTTGACGGTAGCGTTGACTTGTCCGCCGGCGGCGGGATTTCTGATCTACCGAGTGTCACTGTCAAGGGCTCTCCGGTGACAACGGCGTCCACACACTTTCATTTAGATGCGTCTCCTGGGATGAATAATGAGCGGTCGGTCTCTGAGTACGCGACCTACAGTCCTTGTGTGTCGGCCGTGGAGGGAGCAATCAATTTCCGTGTGGGGCATCTGGACCCGCTGCGTCGCTAGCAAAAGGTTTCCTCTCTAGATGCATGTGCTGGTTTACATGGACGCTGTTTGGGTTTTTGTCCCCCAATTATTGTTATTGCTACCATTGTTATTTGCATCGGCGTTGCGGAATATATAACGGTTCCGTTTAACTTGTAGAGGAGTGTCTGTGTATTTCGCAGGGCTGTAGTTGTCGCGACCGCGTCACGACAGTTTCCTTAGTTAAATGCGTTGTGGTATCCTTGGCTTTGCCCCCCTCAACCCCTTGCAATACGCGTCTTCGCCCATTTTCACCACCGTTGTTTGCAGGGTCAATGCGCTTGCGGCTGCCACTGCTGCCGTAGGCCCCAACCATGTACTGCGAAGCGAGTGGAAATGAAGTCAAGGCGGCAAAGAAAATAAAGACTCAGACGCGAACGCAAGGAACAATTTGACGCGTGTGCATACAGCATAAACGGTGCAAAGCTCAAACTCACCCTCTTCTCTCTCTTTCCCGACGAGCGTGGAGTCTGGCAGCAACAATACGAATTATCTTTGCCTTGCTTGCACACTTTTGTTTTTTGTTTTTAACCTATGCCCCGCCCTTTTCTTTAGTCGGTTATTTTGTTTTTTTTTTGTTTGTTCGCTTGCATAACACCTAGCTCCAAAAGGGGACGGGCCGAAAATAATAATAAACAGAAGTGGCTGTGTAAGCAGACAGGGATTGGAGTCACACACCTGAGCACACACGAGGACGGAGGGATCCCACAGAACGCTGATTAGGGCATTGAATGGGCTGTGGCTCAACGAAAGAGTTGGAGCGGCTGCAACCCGCAGATGTGGGTCTCCTCTCGGGAAGTCATCCACTGAAGCTTGATATTTCTTTGTTGAGGAATGTGGGGGCGCTGCCCGCGATGCGGATGCCTGGAAAGGATAAATACATCAAAGAGCCAGGGGCAGTCGTGATGGATGACTGCCGGGGACCCGGCCGAGGGGGTGGTAATACGGCATCTTTTGGAGTGTTGCTTTTGTTTTGTGCGGCACACACGGACAAGCTTACTATTTCGTACTATGAGAACGCCACCCGCGCCATTTATGCCAAGTGCATGACAGACAGGGAACTACTGGCCTCTAAAGAGGCTGCCGGCATACCAGTGATGTGGGGCCATTTTTTCAAATCGCTTGCGTCAGACGTCTTGAAAAGTAGGGCCGTAGTAAAATCTTCCAAAACCAATACAAAAATTGTGTGCTTTAAGATTATTAGCAGCAAGGAACCGGATGTGAAGTACGATTATGCGTGTGAGCTTGTGGCGGTCTCCGGTGCTGGGGCTGCGGCGGATCAGCGCGCGATGTTTGAGTATTTTGTTGAACCCATGATATGCATGCTGCGGGTTCGCCGGCGTAGTTCGGCAGGGTCATCCCGTGGCAACGTCTTGGAAAAAATGGAGTGTGACTACGCCGTAAAAATGGCAAGATTGCGACAGTACAAGGCGAAACTACAACTAATTATGAAAACTGTGACGCCACTACGGCAGGAGGCTTCTATCAAATCTGCGCAAACGATGAAGTTGTCACTCGAAGCAAAATCTCTTGAGAGAAAACTTCACATGCTATATGACGGACAAAGCGATAAACACCCGCTCGACATTCTCTATGAGAGGGGCGGGGCACAACATTTCCAGCACGTTTCACAGGCGGAAGATTGTTACCCAGTTGAAGAAAAGGCGGATCAAGGTATTTTGGCATGCATCCGGGCTGCGTTTCCTCTTGCTCCAGGAACCACTCTTGATAGTATTAGCTCTGTGTTAGATCGCACCGAACTGCAGTTGTGTCTTAGTGATTCCTCCCGACAGTTGGTGAGGGATATGTTTGGCATCTTTACTGGTGTGGATAGATGGGACTACGATACCATTCAGCTGGATATTCTTACGGATGGTAACGCCCTGTTTTTTACAACCTACATGCTACTTTACAAGCTGGACCTCGTCGCGCACTTTAAGCTGGATGACACCGTGCTGCAACGGTTCCTTCTCGGCGTTCAGGCTGGGTATCACCCCAACCCATACCACAACGCAATGCATGCCGCTGATGTGACACACATAAATTATTACATCATGATGGTAGCTGGTTTGAAGGAAAAGTGTCAGTTGAGCAAGGAGGAGGTGCTAGCAGGAGTGATTGCCGCTGCCATCCACGACTTTGATCATCCCGGCCTGAATAACAACTTTCATGCCAAGACGAATGCCTACCTTAGCACACTGTACAATGATCGATCCATACTTGAAAACCACCACGTTGCTTGCGTTTTTGAACTTATACTAAACCCTGCATACAATGTTTTCGCCCCGCTTAGCAAGGAACAAATGCAGGTTGTGCGGGAAACAATGATCGAGATGGTTTTGGCCACGGATATGGGAAATCATGGACGTATTTTTAAGCAGTTTCAGCTTCGCATGGCAGAGACCACGGATTGGCATTCGTCCAAGGAAGATGTTCGTTTAGCACTTTCCATGAGCGTAAAAATGGCTGACATCTCCAACTGTGCCAGACCAAACTACATCTACATGGAATGGGCACGTCTTATTTCCTGCGAGTTTTACAATCAGGGAGATGCAGAGGCAGCGTGCGGGCTTCCTATTTCTCCCTTCATGAGCCGTATGAAGAGTGTGATGGAGTTCCCCAATGGTCAAATATCGTTTATGATGTACATTGTAGTGCCTTTGTTGGAGGCCCTCTCGGAGTTTCTGCCTTCGCTTCGCTTTGCGCTACAGTACTGTAACGAAAATAAGGAGTCGTGGCAGAATTACCAGGAGGAACGTAGTTGAAAGTTGTCGAAGGGAACCATAGGGCACAACCTTCACACCCGGTGATTATTAATCTTCTTCCCTGAAGTCTGTACTTATTACCTTGGTTTTCTTGGACCTGGGGCACTTCCCATCTTTTTTTTTTTTTCTTTGTATGACAGTCTGTTTAAAGTTTTTTTTTTTATTCCGTCTGAAATATGTATAGCAGGATGTGCTTAGTGTAGAGCGGCACATACCATTTTGTCTTTTTGCGGCTTTCTTTTGTTTTATTTAATCTGAGTGTATGTGGGTGTGCTTTCCTATTTGTCTCCCGCTGTCTTCTTCCATGCACGGCGCGCCTTCCTAGACTCGCACTGTGATGCTTTTTTTTCTACTGTTGTTGTTTTTGCACATTGTTTTTTTTTTTTTTTTTTTTTGGGGGGGGGGG
>NW_021705777.1:15819-45594 GCF_003719475.1 Trypanosoma rangeli
CATGGGTGATGGTAGCAAAAAAACAAAAAAACAAACAAACAAACTCCGTTATGCGGCTCGACAAGCAGAGATTACATTTACATCCGTGCAGAGTAGGTGGTAAAACAGATATACACGTGTGTATACATTACGTATACACTTATTTACAGTCGTATTTTTTATTTTGCTTTACGTGTGCAGCGTGCACCGCATTCATCTGGAAAGAGCAGCGGTGCCCGCCCCTGCGCTGCTGAAGGAAGAGTGAAAGGAAAAAAAAAAACGGAAAACAAAACAAAACGTGGGCAATAATAATACACGATAGTCCCACACAACCTGGAAAAAAATAGACACGAAGGCACTAAAAGGAAAACAACCCAAAATATAGAACAAAATCACAAAACATATTTAAAATAGACATCACAACACACAAAATAAAGAGTAAAAGGAGACGGTGCACATAATCTACAAGAACTGGCATCATGACACAATCACACACGGATGCACACAACGAAGAAGAGAGAGAAACAAACAAACAAAACAACAACCACAACGACAACCTAATATACAGTCGTTAATTGAAGTAAAGCTAAAATAAATAAATAAAAGAATGAGACACAAAATAAAATAGAATGTTCTAGGGACCAGAACGAAAGATATCCTCCTTTTCAAAAAAAAAAGGCACATAGCGATATGCGGGACTAGACGCCCTGTCACTTTGATCGGTTGAGACATGATCCACAAAACTTTCTGGCGTTTCACTTAACAAAATGGCCTCGCGTGCATCCTGGCACGGCGGAGGAGCAACTTCAGAAAGTCTTCCTTCTCTAGCTGGACCCCACTTGTCACGTCCTGTGATGCCTAGCCTATTTTCAGTGTGCATCGTCCGTCTGCTTCCCGTTAGTGGCTCGTTAAATCGAAGCACACGCTGAATGGGGTCCACCACCTCACTAGGCTTTTTTGGTTGAGGAGAGACTTCCAAAAGACCAAAAACGCTGTCGGCGTTCGTTGCCCGTTGCAAGCTGGGTTTGCGAGCATACATTGCAGGAGTTGTGACAGTGGCCATATCCCTCGTCTCTTTTCTCCCCCCCAAGGGCACACTCATACTCTCTTCCACAGAACTTGTCGAGGATTGTGAAGACAGCAAAATGCAATCGTCACCCTTTTGTCTGAGCAGAGGATGAGGTGAGATCAAATGTCGAAAACCACAAGAAAAAGGAGCGAATGGTGATGATAAATCCGCATATCTGCTTCTCCCAGCCACGTTTTTCTCATGTTCCCATTTCTGTCTGCTGTGCGGAGTTAAGAGGTCCCTGTTGGCGCTCGTTATCATTTGCAAACCCTCATGAAACCACAACGCCTTCCCCTTACGTTCAATCTGTTCCACTGTGATAACCTCCTGTCGCTCCTTCTCTTCAAACTCCGGCAAAAGCTCAAGTGCCCTCTGGAGAAGACGTTGCATATACGACTTCCTGTCCTCCAACTGAACACAATGCTGACGCTTCCAACTACCTACTTGCTGCAAAACTCGCTCTCGGCAGTTTTCCTCCTCACGCAAGAGTGAAACAGTGTCTGCTTCAAATCCTGTTTTTAAATCCATAAGTCTTACACACGTCTGCAGAGCAAAACGGTCACGATCACCGAGCAAAGTACAAAACGGATAACAAGCAAATATACTTTCCTCCATGTAGTCCTCAGGCAGGGGAAATTCCACCGTTTCCAAAACCAAAACAAAACATGCAAAATTGGCACTTATGCATTCAGCAACCATCGGTTCCTCAAACTCCTCGGTCTCTTTGACAGCATTGACATTTCCTGTTCCAGTCACCACATTCTTGGCAATGACCCATCTCTTTACGGCGCTATCGTCGGCATTATTCCTGTTATCCAGCAAACGAGGAACACCAAAACGATTCTCTAACACACTGAGATGATCTTCGCCCAAACGATTAACAGCATACCGACGATAAGCGGATAAGGGTAACGAAAGATGCTTTAACCACTCACCCGGTTCCTCAACATCCTGGTAAACTTCATGACTTCCCTTTTCGTCATCATCGCGAAACCCGCCCGTGATTGCTGTGACCCCACGACTGGGCCCTGCCGCTTCATTACCTACAGGAACTACCACAGCTGATGTGGTACAAGGAGTAGAGGGTGGCTCCGGACCAAGTTTGTATACTAGGGCCGCAAAGAGAGCTTCAATGCGTCCATCGTACTTTTTCAGCATGGACTCCACGGAGGAAACTTTATGTGGCATATAGTACCCAATGAAGCGTGACAAACGGCTTCTCGGTGATTGCGTATCCGGTGGTGGAGGTTCCGGGCCATAACGCTCTACACAACGCACAAGCATCTCCTCCTCATGACCAGCATACTTCTCCATCATTTGATCGACAATCGCTAACCGCTCAGGAGCGTGCTCCATAAAAATCCGCGCCAAGCGCCATCGGGTATCATGCACATTATAGCCTGAAACAGCAACACTGCTTGCGATGCTGTTCTGCTCACATTGCGTGTCAGACATATACTGCACACTTTTAAGGTCACCGCGACTGCAAAACATGGACGGCTCAGGTCCATATTTTTGCACCAGAGCTGAAAAAAGTTCATCTTCCCTCCCCGCAAATCTCGCAAGCATTGCATCAACTTTTGCAAGCTCCTTCGGTGCATATTTGGTATAAAAATTAACAAGGCGCTCACGATAATTATGATCTTTTTCTTGGAAGTTGCTTGCTGGCCCAGTTGGCTCCGGACCAAACTTCTTCACCAGGCTCTGCATCATCACCTCCTCTCTACCACTGTACTTTTCAAGTAGGGCAGCAACAAGCGGCCGTTTCTCCGGAGCGTAGAACGCAAAGAAGTTGTCCAGCCGCGCATAATACGACGCCATAGATATATACCGCACGCACTCAAATTCAAATGGCACACACGCCCAACACCACAGCACACACACACACACACACACGATTCAAAAAGACACTACACGAGAAGAGCAAAGCACGCGCTTATTGCTGCAACGGTAGCGGTGAGCGACAAAGAGGATCTGTATCGATCTATCAGAAATGTATGCGTGTTGTTCGTATCAATAGTGACGCCTTGCCAAAGAAAAGAAACAAAATCAGAAATCTTAAAAAGAACAAAAATTACCCTTTGCACTTGTTTTTGGCAACTTCCCTTTTTCTCCCTCTTTTTTGGCGTGTATTTTTTTCTGAAAAATCAACGAGGACAAAGCTGAGTCAGAGAAAATAAAAAATAAAATAAATAAAGAAAAGAATATAGCCCACTGTTTCACCTCGAAAGCAAAGCCAGACATGTACACTAACGGAAACCACCAGCATGTCCTATTCACAAAAACCCACATGAGAAAAAAACATACGGGAGACACCCTTGTTGTTAAAGTCGTCATGGGGAAAGATAGTGGGGGCTGGATTTGCTACCATTTTCAAAATACCCACCGTAGGTAAGCAGCAGTGAGCAGCACTTCTTGGTGAGGGGAGAAAGAACCAGTGAGGCGGAAGCGGCATTCAGTGGATGAAATGTCTCGACTGAGTCAGTTCCGAATATGAACAAATTTCAGAGTTAATTGCCATCATGTGCCGGTACAGATACATATTCAAAAATAATAATAATATATGGGGGAAATTGAAGGTAAAAAAGGGGAGGAGCAAGCTTCCTTCAATGCATTGTTGTTCAATCTTACTTTCACCTTCTCATGTGTCCTTATTAAGGGCAAAGAAAAGAAGAGGTTGAAACAGCGGAGAGTTTAGACATATTCACGGGGCAGAAGAGACCTCTCAGTTGAAGCAATACAATCAACTACCCCCTCCCTTCACACACACACACACACACGAAACCACCGATGAAGCAAAACGAAACGATAAAAACACCATTTCATTTCCCGTCCCCATGACCTACAGTTTCTTTTTCGTTTGGTTCAAGTAAAAAGTGTGCATGTAATTGCACTTTCTTCCCACAAACCTTCCCCTCCCTTCTCAACGTCAACCCTCAGTTCCTGAACGGTGACCACGGCTCATCCTTGAAAACCTTCGCCTGCTCATAAAAATAAATCTGCCACAAAGAAGTACCCAGCGTCGAGCTCACGCAAAAAAAGCAAAGTAGTTTCACCCACATCCATTCCGGGTCTGTGCGACCACCGTCGACGCATTCCGCCACCATGTCTGGATGACCCTCGGCACCGCCTCGGCTGGAGTAGTAGGTGGCCGTGTTGCAACGCCCCCTGAAGAGAAAACGAGGGGGTAACCTTGTGACACCTGTCGCCCTAAACATTTTTTCTATTTTTTATTTTTATTTTTGTTCCGGCCACTTTGCGTTGCACGTCCCCTGCACTGAGAGTGAGCAAAAAAGAAAAAAAAAAACAACAACAACACGTATAAGTCCGCGCGAGTGCGGATTAAAATGAGTTCCAGAAAAAAAAACACACACATTTTATTTTTATTTTTTAATAATAAAAAATAAGAGACGAAGACGGAAAAGAAGGTAAAGTAGAAGTTACGATCATTTTGTTCTTATTTTGCTTCCAAGTCCTCCTGGGAGTGGCATCCGCGAATAAAGCCAGAAAGCTGACTGGAGTTTTGTTTTAGGTACAAAGATAAAGGGGAAAAACAAACACCCTTCACCCCACCACATTGAGCGAGGCACCACGTCGCGACGGCAATACAATAAGGATGGAGGTGTACAGTGCGCCAAGACGGTAACGGTTATGCTGACACGATATGTACCACAGTGTGACCAACGAACTTTCTTCGTTGCTGTGGCATAAAAAAAAAAGAAGCAACAGCACCAAAAAAGTATAAAAAAAACGGCAAAAGTAAGAGTAAACGGTGATACATCCAAAACACACAACACAATAGAAAGCAAACAAAGACGGCCAACAACGCCACAATCCTAGCTTACACGGTCACACAACACTTCATACATGACGCTTTCTTCTTCCTCTTTTTCGGAACCTCGCCCCGTCCAACTGCCTCAAGTCGCGGTAAATCCGTCATTACAGCAGCTCGCAGTAGAGATGGATGTTCCGGCAGGATGAGTTCCTTCGCATCTGAGGTGGCCTCTGAATTATTCTGCATACCAGGCGACTCCCTTGCAAGCCTTGTAATGACGCTGGGTACGTAAGCAGGGCCAAAGTCCATGGTGTACGCCTCCACACCGCTTGATATCTCTGGAATGGAAGTGGGGGTGTAAACAATGTGAAGCGATGAATCCACTCCAAGCTGCCGGTGAACATTCAGCCCAGAAGCATACACATGACCATCTTCACATGCAAACATACTACCTGCTGGTCCCGCTGCTATCCCTACGCATTTGCTCGGCAATTGGACTGGAGTAAAACGCAACATCTCAGTTATTGTCTCCCCCAATCCAAGCTGACCACTTTCATTGTTACCTGCAGCGTAAACAACTCCACTACTTGTGAGGGCTAACGAATGTGCATCCCCCGCCGCAACCATCACAAAAAAGTGATGAAAAAAATTTCTATGAAGGTACGGTTTGCGACGCGAATTGTACTGCTGCCCATTACCTAATTGACCTTTTTTATTCCGTCCCAACGTGTACAAGTGACCGTTTTGATCAATAACTAGACAAAATCCGTTTCCACATGCAACACGCGAGACCGGTGTTCGAACTAATGTCATAACACGACGTGGAGTTCCAACAACGCGCTTAGACGCAAGTGTTTTATAGAGCACAGAGTCTGTTCCAACCATGTAATAATCGTCTACATATCCCAAATCCAAAAATCGAACAGGGCGAGATGGAATGACCGACTTCACGTTGCTTGACAAAATGGAGAGCGGTCGAACAATGAATGCCCGTGTTAGGCAGGCAAGACGTGATCCATGTCCTGCCACCATGAGGGCACTTTCCACAACCTTGAACATACAGTCCTTCTTTCCAAGCGTTCCTGACTTGCACTTTCCGTTGTCAACCACCAACACATTCATGCCACCTGACACCCATACTTCATCTTCATCCGTTAAGATGGCAAAAAAGTCGTCTGTGGCAACACAACCTCGGCATTTTAGGTGTTTCGGCACCTTCACCCCCTCACCGGTCCCAAATGTTTTGATGTTTTTCGATGCTCTATCCACAACACAGCTAGTTCGTAATGACATTGACATGGCGGGAATGTTATACCGCAGTGAATAAAGTGGAACTGCAAACATCAAAATTTGTTGCATGACCCGTATTACACTTGTAGAAACCGTTTTGCCGCGACCGTTAGAGTATCCAGGGTGCACACCTTCATCCTCTTCAAATGACGCATTCCTAGTTGGTTTGTGGGCAAACGGAGAAGCGATAGAAATGTCACGGCAAATTTCATCTTCATCTACCTCCGCACCGGAGTCAAGGGCCACTTGCCGTGCGTGCAGCAGCGGGAACATGGCGGTGAATATGGCATCCCCCCCGTTGTGCTTGCGCCGCGCCTCCATCCAGAACTCCGCATCTTGAATCATTTCAATCTAGAACAACACAACATAACAAATACAGAGAAATTTTCAGTTAATAGAAGTGTTTGCAACGTCACTCTCAAAAGAGAGGGAGAGAGAGAGTAAAATTAAAAAAAGTAACACTGAAGTCACTCACCGTGTGTTCGTCACTGTCGGTGTGTTTGATTTGTTTCTTCCCCCTTCTTTTTCCTCGCCCAGCCTCTGGCATTTGGACCCCTTGTGAGGGCTCTGTAGCCACCTCCTCCGTGTCACAAGCGTGCAATCTTGACATCGCAGAGAGGAACATAACAACAACAAAAACGGCTCCAAGCAAGAGGCAGCCAAACACCCAAAGCAGAAAGGGTAAGCAAACTTTCCGCTGCCTTGTGGGCAATTAGCGTCATCCTGTCGAAGAGGACACACTGACGCGTGTCTGCATCTCCTCCAATATTGGCCTACACCAACGCCTTTCTCCCACCCCCGCCCACACTCCACCGAAATAAAATGATAGAGCAGATTAAAAAAAAAAAGTATAAATAAATCTGCCAACCACAGGGAGGGATGGGAAAAACAAATTCACAAAAAAAAACATCTGAAAACGCCTTCAGTTACATCACATGGTATTCTATTCTTTACATTGCCGCAGGGTAGCTTCCTCCCAAAGACCCCCTTGCATGTCTCCAACTTTTTGTCTTGTCTTTGTTTACTTCGCCTAAATCCTTCTGCACTTCCATACAGCCCTTCACGCCTCATAGAGTCAACTACCACACATGCATTCATCCACGCCTTTCGCTGTTGAAGAGCAAGTTGTCATCTCCAACAAAACGAGCAAAGCAATAGCAAAACGGTTGCAATGCCCTACCACTGAAGATGATGTACCATCACATGGAATTCTGTTTTGCTTTTTATTCCCCTTGTAACCGTCTCCTCCCCCTTTCTGCGAACAACATCGCCCCACCTCTAATCACGGCAGAGCTCCCAAAGCTTTTCATGACGGAGACATTAACGTGTGCACTTACTGTACTAACTTTTTTTGTATGAAACCATCCTGTGAACTTATGATCCCCGCCTCTATTGCTCGACGCAGATGGGACTCTCGTCGTTGAAGAAGAGCTTCTGCATGTAATTGTTGTTTTATCAAGTGCTCATCTCGTTGTAACTCATTTTCAACCTCTCGACGCTCCACTAGGCTTCGCACCTTGTCTTGTGGGACATGAGTCCTCACCAATGGATGAACTTCTCGCAATTCTGCCTGAGCTGCAGCTCTAGCTTTGCGCATGGGTGCAACTTGGTCACCAAAGATCTCCTGTCCTGCCTCTTGCTCACGCGTGTGTCGTATGCGATCAATTTTTCGGCCGTATTCCAAAACCTGATAGTCACCGCGAGCAATGAGTAACAAGGTCTTGTCGCGAAAGGGCGAGTCACGGATATGCAGCCACTGACGAAACTCCCGTTGTATCTTTACAGCCGCGTGCTCCCGCCTGAAGGCGTTCAGTTCAAGTTCACAAAGATGATTTTCATGTGCGCGACGTCGAAGCACCTCAAAGGGACGCAGACGCAGGGCCTCTTTCCATTCAGTGCAATGACGCTTAGCAACGACATCGACAAAAAGTCCAATATGATACTTCTCGCGCTCCATTTGTGCTATGGCATTCACCTCCTCAACCGGCGTAGGAACATACGTCACAGTCGGTGGGGGGGAAGTGGGGATGACATTCCTCTTTCTATCCAGTTCACCGTCTCCCCACTCAAGGAGATGCACCGTTGTGCGAAGACAGGTTCTTTTCAGCCACTGTCTCGATATCAAAGACCTACATATAAATCCACGGCCAACACGTTGTAACACGGAAGATGCAACACGCTTATGTCTTTTATCCTCATCTAACTTATAACGCAGTTTTTCCATAAAGTACGCCAGACGACAAAGATACCCTCTCCAGGCACGCTGAATCAATCTAGCAGAATACTGCTTTCGCCACTTTGATACCTTATCCACACCAAGCCCACGCCGGCGAGGCATAACAGCGCGAAACCATCGCTGGATTTTTATCGCAGGCGGACCATAGTGCTCAATTATATTCTTCTCCCGTGCCTTGCGGGCAAGGCACTGACGAACACACATCTGAATGACCATTGCAGCGTACACCTCACGTTCCAATTGCTCATTACACATTCGTTTCTGGGCTCGAGCAACGCTTTTATCTCGCATTTGCAGACGAACGTAGTGTCCCCTCCAAACGGCCTGGATTTTGGACAACTGCAACACAAAGAAGGCCTCCTTTTTATCATCACGAGGGATACCGCGCCGTGCCAAATACCGCACACATAGTGTCCTCAACAACCACTTCTTACCACAACAAAATACAGACGGAATAGCTTCAATCCCGCTCTTCTTTTTGCTCATCCTTTTCTGCCGTCGTTGCTCTTCTACTTGCTGCTCATGTTCAAGGAGAGCCTGACGCAAACGCTCCCTCCGCGCCTTCTCCTCTGTACGTTTAATAAGCAGTTCGCGTCGCCGTTTCCCCACAGAATTCCACCACATACACCACATGTATTGAATCTTCCTCACAGCTCTGTCCCTTGTGCGAGATACGATCGCCGCTAAGGTGCGCTCAAAGTGTTCCTTTTGGGCCTTCTCCTCAGCTTCCTTGCGAAGGCGAGAGCGAAGCAATTCCTCTTCCAGCCGTTCTTGTCGAATGTTCTCCTCACGACGTATAGCTGGGTTAACACCAATTAGCTTCACAAAAGCTTCTCTCTTTTTCGCAATAGCCTTTACAGGCGTCGGTAAGCAGTGCTTTTCCCTTCCCTGAATTTCCTTGTGCTCAAAACCACACATCTCTTGCTCTTCATATTCCTCCTCTTCTTCTTCTTCTTCTTCTTCAACAGGTTTAAGCAACTTTTGCTTCTCGAGTTTTGGTGTGGAAGCCTCCGTTGCCGCCGCATTCTGCTCACCACTGGACTCTTTGGCCAGTAACGAAGCCTCCAATGGCGCAAAACGATAAAATGGCAACTCTGGTTGCTTTGCTTGAGCCCCAATGACAAAAAAAAACCCAGTATTTGTAAACGTCGCAGGTCGTTGAGTCATATCAAGTTTGGGCGGCTCCATCGCTGTCTGGTGACATTTCCCTTCCTCTTCACCCTTTGAAGGTTCAGCGCCCTCGCCGGCGCCACCATGAGCGTCACTATTGGCCCCACTACCTTTTCTGCTCTCTTCCGAGTGTTCCAGCGGATCATAAACAACATCAGACTCCTTTTTACCTTCCCTCAGAGTTGGTGTTACCACCTTGAGACTCATGCGTTTCTTACCATCGTCATCATCATCAATGTCCGAGTCGCATTTCGTCCTCTTTTCTCTCTCTTCTTTTTCTTCTTCCACTGACTCTTCTGCTGAGCATGAACAGGAAGCAGTTAATACGGTCACCATAGAAGAGTATTGTCTTGCCAACGTTTCCTCAGCGGCACTCTCGAAAAAAACCACTACGGGTTCATTCGGCGAGGATCTGCGTTTAGACAAGTCCTCCGACAATT
Source organism: Trypanosoma rangeli (assembly GCF_003719475.1). NCBI lineage: Eukaryota > Euglenozoa > Kinetoplastea > Trypanosomatida > Trypanosomatidae > Trypanosoma > Trypanosoma rangeli. Next base: position 25,779 of record NW_021705777.1, read on the forward strand.
CCTCTTTTCCCCGTCCATAACTCGTAACGGATTGATATTTTAAATCCGTCTCTGGTTTGGATGATCGCTGAGTAGATTTTGATTCTTGTTTACTCTCCGTATAAGAGGAGGCATGGCTTTCCCCAAATAATGGTATATCACCGTAATTCAATGACTCCACAGCCTCCTTTGCTTGCTGGAGATATTTAGATGCTGGAACAAGCGGCGGCAGCCGCTCATCTGCAGCTAACGGTTGTTTGGTTTCTTCTCGATGACCCTGTGTGACAAAAGCTGTGCTACCAAGTTGGCACTTCTCGCCCTGCTCTTGTGGTTTCTGAAGTGTCATGCCACAGTGCTGACGAATAAGCATCGTTGTGGGGTGCTCCTCGCCTAAATGTAATTGGGCTTGCCGCAACGCTTTCATAAGCACAGGTACCGCCGACTGCCGCATTTCTTCTGAAGCATGCTGACTCAATGTCACACCATAGTTGTGTAGCGCAATAGTATGAAGCATTGGATCACTCTGCTCTGAGGCCAAGACACAATCACGGGAAATAACAAGCGCCTCCTCAGTTGATCCCAATTCAAGAAGTACAGCGGACAGATTCACCATGGTGGAACAGGAGGGCCTTCCAAAGACCTGCGATTCCACATTGCGTGCGTCCTGGAGGTAACGAATGGCCTCGTACAATTGATTATCCCGGCGCTGTAAACATCCCAAGTTGCTTAGCGTGGCTGCAAATGCAAGAAGCCACGCCTCACGCTGTTCCTGGGCTTCTGAATTGGACTCCTTTGAAACAGTCGGAAAACGACGCACGCCAGCTTCAGCAGCAGCCAGAGCCGTTTGTAGCATGTCATAACTTGCCTTCATCTTCCCATCTTTCATGAGCGCTATGGATTTCTTGTTCATCTCCATCACTGTATCTACAGGAACCGCAGCTTCTTTGCCAGGTCTATTGATGCTCCTCTTGGTTGTACTGGCGGTGCTAATGCTTCTCCCTTTCACAGCAGATGATTTTTCCACTTCCAACATTCGTTTTTTCTTATTCCCCTGCGTGAAGGTTTGCCTCGGTGTATCAAGTGGTGGAAGTTGCACAGTGCCTTTTTCCATCGGTCGCCGCCGTTGCCCCGCTACCTGAGGGTACGTGACTCCATGCATCCTCGCAGACAAAGATGTATCGTCTCACCCCGTCCTTCGAAAACCAACAGGAATACAAAGACAAACAAACAAAGATACAAAAACGGGGGAGTCACACAAGTAAGCCAAATCAAAATAAAAGAGGAGAAAAAAGAAAAAAAAACATATTTGGGATCAGAGACAAATATATATATATATTATTCGTCTTGTAAAGAACTACCCCTTTCTCTCCGTACAGTTATCATCATCAATTGACTTTGATAGTCTGCGTCTTAAATTCATTTAAAGAGAGAAAAAACGAAACCAAGTAAGTGTGGGCCACGCATGGAGTACACAACACCCAACAATGCGCTAAATAACACTTCACTCTTTTATTTTCCCATCTTCCTGATTACTATTGTTGCGGGTCACCTCTTCCTACTTCCCACTTCAAGTGTTTCATGCTTGATATTCGCTGTCTCTTCTCCAGTTCCCGATTAATCGATCCATTGACACCCACCCAACCACTCCATACTGCCTCCACCATGACTGTCATGGTTTAAGCATACACATACGCACACATTACATATCACCGCTGATGCACATCTGTCGGCTCGCCAGGCACCATCCAGTGTGTCCCGCTCTTGTGCTTTAATCGTACTTCCAGAGGTTCCAAGGGTGTTTATACCTCACAGAAATACAAGAAGAACAGAAAAAGCAAAGACACCAAAAAAAAAAAAAGTGAAGAATTCTCATTCGTTGTCCTGTTTTTTTTTTCTTTTGGAGTGTTGTTTTGTATGTCTGTTTTGGTTCCTGTAGTTTCGCATTTATAGGACCTATTTGTTCTTTCTCTTTTGATTTTTTTTTGACAAACGTGCCCTCTCCTTTTCTGCCCTGCGCTTGATGAGCGCCATCTCCTCAAATGTGCGAACATGCCCGTCCTTTGGCAAACGACGTTGCTTTCGGCCAACTCGTAGTTTCTTACCTTGATTTGGGTCACTGATGTCCACTGTGTCATCATCCTCGTCACCACCCTGGTTGTGGCCCTTATTGCCTTGCTCTTGGGCGGCTCGGGCACGATTAAAAGGTCCAAGATCCTCTTCCTCCCCAACGTCTTGAATACGCATATTGCTCTTCTTCATCCATCGTGAGTAGGCCTCAAGCTTAGATTTAAAGTTCACTGCCTTTCCTGATTCATTCTTTACACCGCGCAACATAGCCTTTGCGTCATTGACATTCATTTGAACAAAACGATTCTTCTTCTTGCTCCATGCGTACACTTGACGCTGTTGCCGCGCATCCTGCGCACTCTCTGCACCCATGTCAAACGTTGCATCCTTCACAGAGTAGTGCGCGTCCTCCATCGTGCTGCGTTTTGTGGTTTCCATAAAATAGTCCTGGTCGCGGTAGTTGCCACCACCAATGCCATCGTCTGCTCCAAGGCGATGCATACTCCGCGTGGGACACACCGTAACACCCTCGTCTTCGTGAGTAATATCCTCCATTTGCTCTCGTCCCCGTTTTTTCCGTTCTTGTGCTTTTAAAAGAAGTTTTTCTGCCAATGATAACTTCTTCTCCGGCCCTTTTGCATCTCTTGAAGCCAATGTTGCACTGCTACCCATCGGTGAACTCCCTTCTTCTTCTGCTTTGAGAGCTTCTTCTTCATTTGCCTCCGTGCGCCCCTGCTGCTCCTTCCACAGGGTCTGAATTGTCACAGGCTTCTGAATTTGAAACATCTTTTCGCCGTGAATCATTTCCAGGACAGACTCCCTCGCCTTAAAACGCTTGAGATTAAACCGGGCCTCATCAGCGGCGATGCGCTTCGCCTCCAGCCGCTCTACAAAAAGGGGGTGTAACGGTGTGTTATCGAATTGATACTTCTCCTGCCTGGCCTCTTGAATGCCGTCATGCGTCGCCTTCTTTTTCGTGCGTGTAAACTTCTTGTGTGCATTGTCGACGACTTTCGCCATGTTCTTTATCTCCACATCCGTCAAAGTGAGGCGCCGCAGAAAGTCGAGCTCCAGCTGCAGGTCCTCTTCTGGCATACGACCGAAGCAGCCATCATCTGCGGTAAAAAGCAAGTCGCCTTCAGTTCGCCGACACTGCAATGGACGATCAAGAAATGCCATGAGGTCGACGTAGTATGGAAAGTCTTCAAAGGTGAGGAGGGAATAGGCCGCACCGGAACGGCCAGCGCGCGCCACACGACCAACACGGTGCACAAATAACTTTGGTGTGGGTGTAAAGGAGAAGTTCACGACATTGTCAAGCAACGGAAGATCAAGCCCACGCGCAGCAACGTCAGTTACAATCATAACATGCGTTTCCCTCTTTGAAAACGCCTGTACTGCAAGACGCCGCGCCTCCTGGTCCATCTGTCCATGCACAGCACTGCAAGAGATATGATATGCCTCCATAATCATCTGCAAGTAATCCACATGAAACTTGGACTCAACAAAAACAAGAGCTTGTTGAACTTTGCCGTCACTATTCTTGTCAGCTGCCACACCAATCACCTTCTTAAGAAGCAAAATAAGCGCGGCAACCTTCTCATCATTACGGACCAGAAAGGCACTTTGTTTTAGTTGATCACTTAACTTCATTTCCGCATCCAGGCGAATGACTACAGGGTTGTGAAGTCCTGCACTAGTGAATTCCGCCAAAACACTTGGCATTGTGGCTGAAAAAAGTGCCCGCTGACACGTGTCTGGTACCCTCTGCATAATGGCAACAATCTGTGACTGCAGCCCTAGCTCAAACAGACGGTCAGCCTCATCTAACACCAAACACTTCACCATCGTCAACTTCACGGAAGCCTCTTCAAGAATGTGAAGAAGGCGACCAGGCGTGGCGACCACAATGTCAGGATTCGACCCCAGCAACTCGAACTGTTGCTCGAGTGAGTTACCACCGACTAAAGCTGCAAAACGGAGATCCATAAACTTGTTCAGCTGGATACCAAAGCGTAAAATCTGCAAACTTAATTCGCGCGTTGGAGAGAGAATAAGTCCACGAATTCCCACAGTCTTGCTGTGTGACTTTAGAAGGGTTAACATGGGAATAAGAAACGCCGCCGTCTTGCCGGATCCTGTGCGTGCCATGGCCACCAAGTCGTTCCCCTGAATCATTGGTGGAATGGCCTTACGCTGGATGGGCGTTGGCACATTGTAGCCAAGACGCAGCACGCTGTCTAGCAGCGGTTTGTCCAGTCCGAAGCTCTGAAAGCCACCGCCGCGCTTTTTCTTCTGCTGTTGACCCTGCCCCTCCACCGAGTCCACGACGGACTCCCAGGTGCCGACCCCGGCCAACATATCTTCCCACACGCACACAAGTACACCTTTCCCTCGTTGTGTAAAACAAATGAAGAGATGAATAAATTCACAGCCAACCTATACAAAACCAGCAGAGGCAAACCAACGACAGCAAATTCAATAATTAATAGAATAGAGACAAACTGCAAACAAAGGAACAACACACAACAAAAATAAGAAAGCCGACTTAAAAGGCCTTTTCCAAGGAGAAAGCAAAAAATATAAATATTTAACCAGAATGCCTTTATCCGATCCTCTCTCTCTCTCTCTCTTTATCTTTATCTTTCACCAGCTTCCCCTCCATTACTCGCTGATCTCAGTGCTCTTGTCAAGCACTACAAAGTACGTGTGTATGTAGCAGAACAGCGATACTGCGATGTTTCCTGCTACATACACCATCTTGCAAAAAGACAAAAACAAACACACATACACACTCACTCACTACAAAAAAAAAAAAACACTGCTACTGACATGGACAGACAGGAGCCAAAAACTCCCCTTTTTTCAAGTTGTACTGATGAAGTGTTGGCCTTGTCGCGTTGCAAAGCGGTGCTGCAAAGCGTGTCCATGCACTAAAGAAACATACCGAGGCTTCTTGCACCCATAGCCCATTTTTCTCATGTTTCTGAAAGACCACAAAGGGAGCACCACTTTTAAAATAAGGCTTGCAATGCTTGCAACGAATGATACCATTTGCCATGAAAAGTGGCGGTTGACTATACTGACAATCTGCAATTCGCGTATCAATCAACAGCGAGGCATTACACCGCAAACGTAACCTGGCACATTGCGTTTCACAGCTGGACCAAGAAGCATCGTTAGTATTATCTGCCTCATCCTGTGAAGAGGCCGCAAATGCGTACACAATGTCTTTGTGCTCCCACGTCTTGACAGATGAAGTGTTAAAAACAGACAGCAACAAGCTCAGCTCCTTTGTAGAGGCAAGAGGGACGGTAGCTCTCCTTAACTGCGCCATGTGCGCTCGTGTGGGGTGAAGATATTCTACAGCCCTATTAAACCGCATAAGCCACATGAACGAGCTTGGAGACGCCTGAGCAGCCTCTTCTACAGAGTGCATACCCAGCGGAAGTGGCACCTCCGACGTTGGTCTTCGCAACAACATCGCCCCACCGTACTTCGTGATGTGTACATCGGGCGAAATACGTGTTAAGCTGTCACCATATTGAGTCTTCAACTTCCTCAGTTCCGCAATCTGTGTGGAACCAAAACGTGTGCGTGTTTCCATCTCAATTAGCCGAAAATATTTTATGTGAAGTCGTTCATACCGCGTCCACCACTCATAATAATATATATAATCTTGCCATGAGAGCAATTGTTCTGTTCGCATCAAGACTTTCATGGGCTGCAGCATGTGGTCCAGGCGTTCCTGGTTAAACCACGGTTTGGGATTTCCATTAAAATGGTACACCTCGTGAGGACGCCGCTTCCATTCACCGATGGTGGCAAAGCAGTTACGAAAGAGAACGCCATCACGCCCCTGTAAACTATTGTACCCGTAACTTCCAAAGCGAAATTCCAGATATAGTTTAAGAAATATCTTCATAGACGGCCTAAAAGTCAAGAGACTTGTCTGAAAATACTTATTGTAACCAACAGCAAACAGTAAAGGCATTTTCTTGGCATGCATTAATCTCTGCCACTCGTGTTCCGTTAAGGGATAGGAGAGTACCGCACGGCGGGCTGGAGTCCAATAGCTGGTGTCGTTAGAGTTCACAACTGTGGCGATTCTTTCATGCATTTGTAGCAGATAGTCTGGATTAGCTGTGATGAGAGAGTCGGCGTCTAGAAAAAGAATTCCTTCTTTATAATCTTCCAGCATGTAAAGGTACAGTTTGTCAAATGTCGCCTTGAAAGCACTCTTTGGTGCCCATTTTTGAAGACCACTAAAAATTTGCACACGATCAAATAGAACCTGAAGTAGTGGAAACATTTCAGACTTGATGTGTTCATTAATTATCAACACAATATCGGCACCATGGCTACGACTAAGAGGGGAATATTCGCGGATGGACTCTGCTAATACCATTGCCCCATCTAAATAGCGGTGCGTTGAAACCATAATGACGTAAGCGTACTTTGGCGGATGCTGTATTGCGTCAACCAACCTTTTTTGTATGCCTGTATCACAAGCTAACTCTACATCCTCTTCGCGGACGTTATCCGCTTCACCGCGTTCATGTTCAGAACCGCTATGCGTGCGCCTTCGCCATTCCTTGCAATACATCGGATGATACATACCTCCCACAAATTCTCGGAGCATCCCGATCTGAAACGCTTCATCCATGGGAATTGACAGATTATTCGATAAAGGGGGGCAAATAGTTGAAGTGATGTCGCTGCTGTTATCATTACTGTAACCCACCTTTTCAATAAGGTCCTTGAGTGTCCACGCCCTCTTACGACCAGTGAAGTGCACATGCAGCAGCGACAAGCTCTCAAGAGTGCTTCTCAAAGATCTTGTTGCGTTATTAACATCCTTTGACGATATGACGTCATCTCGTGTTGGTTTTCCAGAGCCAAACAGAGAGATACGCGATGCTGTCGTTGAAAATTCTGCTGCTGGCCGGGGACGTTTACCCCTCATGCCGCTCACGGCACGCTCTTCCCGCACAAAAAATGTGCTGAAGACAAAAAAGAGCAAAACGAGCATCAACGAAGCGCACGAGCACCAGCAGCCTCCGCCACGGTGCAGCCCACGGCGAATCCGTCTGGAACGATGCATCTCCTTCCGTCCTAACAAGTTCCGACGTACACAAACGGAAGCAGAAGGAACGAGTAGAACCAGATCTGAGGGTGCCAGAGAAATGCGCACTGAGACCACTGTCACAGAGAAAACAAATAATAATAATAATAAATAATAATAGTTATGTATAAAACAAAGTTTGTAAGTACAAGGAGAAGCCTTCAGCGCTACAGACAAGACAAAACGGAATGCTCCGCTTCACTAATGAAGAGTAAAGTAATCATAACGGGGGGCAAGAAAAAAAAAAAGGTGTTCGTAGATAAGACTCAAAACGGGTTAAAGCAGCAAAAACAAGAGTAAAAGAGAGAGACAGAGAAAGTAACTTTACAAGTCACAAGGCAACCAATACCATTAAAGTCTTTCGTCAACTGATCATTCTTTTATTTTTTTTTGTTTACCCCTCACCACAGCAACTGCAGTCAACAACACGCGTTCAGGAATTCATCCCATGTGTTTGCAGAAGCGTCACATTCGGCTTTACATCCAATGGTGCATGCCGTTTCTCCTCTGCATCTGCCATTGTCATCCGAGCCTTTACTTGTGTAGCCGCTGCTACTAACCCTTGCAGAATATCGTGCACCTCCTCCTCGCTCTGCGGGACGAGATCAGGCCGTGACTGCAGCGTCGCCTCGGTCGCCTCTTCCACAGTGTACGGCTCCACGGCACTAGTATACGGCGGTCCCGCTATCTGCCCCGTAATGAACGCAGCAGCAAATTTTCCTTGCATACTGAGTGGATCCCCGCGGTGTCGGTACGGCGAGTAGAGCGAAGGTGGATATATCGTTCGTATCAACAACCCCGGCGACATATGAGGATCGTACGGATCAAGTGAACGATGCAATTCTGATTCGGTTGACAGAAGAGATGCAGCCCCCAGCTGCACTAGATGTCTCAAGACAGCCGTCATGTCATCCGTCGTAGGGGTTGAGCCCCCAATGCCATCGTCGGTGGGGATGCAGAGGTCGTATACGTTGTCTTCTTCGCCTTGTGCGTCGTTAACAGCGGGGAGGCTCTCAAATGGCAGCGTCGCCACGACACGCCCGGTCCCACGATGCTTGATGCAGACGCCTGCGAGGTCGCCAGTCAGTCCAAATGAGTCACAAATATCTCTCAGTGTAACGGATGCGTCTGGAACCTCCAAGAACTGGTCGCCGTGATGCACCACGGCGTGCATCACTCCCCCGCACTACCACCAAGTCAAATAGTCAACACGCAGTCAGCAGGAGGAAACAAATGAAGGCAAACACAGAAATAACCACTAGAGATAACACAACACACACGCAACAAAAAAAAAACAGAATAATAGAAGAGGGAAACAAAAAAAAAATTGTTTGCAGGGATAAATATTGTGTTGGCAATTCGTCATCAGAGCAAGCACGCCACATCCATCATCCAACAAAACTGTTCCTCCACGTCATACTCTATTTGGCTTGCTTTTTTTTACTTTTTTTACTTTTTCCTTTTCCTTTTCCTTTTGTTTGTTTGTTTTTTTTTTTCACGTCGTTCCAGCAGTCCATTTCATTCGCTACTCTATTTACTTAAACTGAAACACGCACGTACGACAAAAAAAAAAAAGAAAGGATAATAATAATAAAAAAAAAAACGGTAGTCAACCCTGCCAAGGAAACACACGCAACCCTCCCCCCCCCCAAAAAAAAAAAAAAGATAAGAGATAAAGTGAAAGAGAGGGGTCGTGACACACCCATGCGCAGCGATGGGTCCATCAGGTCGTTCGACGCAAGATGTGGGTAATGGATGGAAGGCGGAGGACGGCTGCCACCGGGGGAAAACTAGACAGCATAGCTGCTCCAACAGCCATCACGCTAATAACCACAACCTGTGGATAGGGAAATGCAAAACCGACATCCAGTTGGGAAAAGAGCTCGTTCTGAAGCTGCATGCTATATCCCACTATAAGACCCACCACCAGGCCCAAAGCAGCGGAAGCAATGATGATAACAAACGCCTCCCAGACAAAAATTCTGTGGATCTGAAACTTAGTCATACCAATGCAGAGATAAATTCCGATTTCCTTGACTGATTCTGATACATTTGCTGTTATGCTTGCAAGTAAGGAAAAAAAACAGATTCCCATGGTGATAACTTGTGTAAATGTAAAAAAAAAGCCAATAATACGCTCCGCAATACCCAAATACTGCACTGTTGTTCCATCTTCACGAATATGAAACTCGGTGATTCGACTACGCCGAAGATACTTCGACATCATTTGAGATACAAACTCCACATCAACTTTACTTGAAACACGTAGACTCACTGTGGACAACATTAAGCTGCGAACACTGAGGTAATCCGTTGCACTCAAACGAGCTAAAGAAGGAAATGATGTCAATAGTGTGCCAGTAATGCCACGATACTTTGACATGGTGACTTGAGGAGCGGCGTCCAGCACCGCAGACGGTTTTAAAGCATAGCGCACATTCTCCACGGTTTGTTTAATACCATCCGTTATTAAGCCAATCACAAGCAAAATCCCATCCGCAAACGACTTCGACTGCAGGCATGAATACACAGAAGTAGAAACAATAATCTTATTTCTGTCCACTGTGTACAGAGCACCTGAAAGAGAATATTTTCGACTTTCTCGATTGTACTTCTTTACCCGAAGAAAGTTTTTATCAAGAACCTCAAAGTAATTGGGTGAGATCGCACGAAACTCACCCATGAAAACCTCTTGATATCGCCCAGGGGAAACTAAGGTCACATTTTTTACGTGCAATTTGGGCGAAATAGCATGGGAAAGAAATGCTATCCCCGAGACTTGCGGGACATATATTTGTATGTAACGCGCCATTTCGGAAAACTTAAACAGGTTCACCCCCTCAAACTCAATCACCACCTCAGCCCCCATCGATCGTCGTATTCCGTACTGGAACGACCTCAGTTGAACCTGAAACGCAATACTGATGAATATAACAAAACCAAGCGAAAATGCATACATCAATGTGGTTTTACGGTTCCGTTTTCGATGAGCCGTCAACAACTTTTGAAGGGCCTGAAACACAGCAGCGTGTTCCCAAAAGAAAAAAAGTACGACACCGCCGTTTGCAGAACCCGTTCAAAGTTCACCGCCAGCAACACCAGACCTGCCAGCATCCCAATCAGGATACCAAAGAAGATGACAAAGAGCCAATCCAATCGCATGCGCAGCAAGGCAACAGGAAAAAAGTAGTATAGTAAAAACCCAAAAACAAAAAAGGCCAACCCGATACACAACATAATATAATTTAGTCCTCTTGTGTCACCTTCACGTACAATTTTGTACACAACGCCCATGTTACGTCCGCGAGTAGCATTCAAAGCATCCGGAAGTTTTTGTGAGAGAATTGTGACCACAGGAAAAATAGCTCCAACAAGCGGAAGCAATAGTCCGGCAAACGTCGCCCAACCGACCGCCTGTCCTGAAATAAAACGAGGCAATTCAACGCCAATAACATCATAAATCAATGTGCGCATCCCCAGAAATATCAACTGTCCTGTAAGAAGTCCAAGTAGCCATGCAGGTATTGTAAAGGAGTACGCGTTTGTGAGGAGCATAAACACCAGATTCGCACTTGAAAATCCAATCATCCGCTTAATCCCCAACTCATACAGCCGACATTCTACCAATAAATTAAGCAATGAGTATATAAGCATAACACTGAGAAAAGTCAGTGACACCATTATGATGGACACAATCAATCCCACAAATAGTGAAAAAAATCGGACACCGTACAAAAACTTTACTATAGGAGTATCCACTGCTATTTGGTTGTAACCAATTGGTTCAGCAATAGAAGCAACCCAAGTAAAGACGCGTCGTCGTATAACTGAATAATCCGTCGTCCTGTACGTGTGCGTACGCACTCTTGGGTCCAAGTTAAAGTGGATGGAAGAGGCAGCGAACTTTGGATCACGTTTTGCAAACCTTACCACATCCTCTCCATTCACCCCTCCATGTAGTCCTTCAGCAATGGTGCTAGCTATTGAGTCGTAGTCAACAACAACAAAATCCTCCACATCAAACTTGGAACGATCTGGAGGGATAATATCCACCACTCTAAAAGACATAATCGCATGCGCATGAAGACGCACATAAGGAATATCTTCAAGAAGCGCCCGAAGGTGAGTACCAAATGCTGCACTAATCACAACTGTATCCCCCACCTGTGTGTCACTCAAGGCAGAAGCCACAACTTTGGACAAAATCACCTCCCCCTTTGCCAGTGATGGACCTCTCCATGAAGTTCCAAAGCCCATTCTTTTTTCGCGTTCCGAGTTAATCGCCACAACACGAACAGAGAGGTCATCGCCATGGCAATGTTGACCCAAACAGCCCCTAGCACATAATCTTCCGCTGCTTGAGTACCATAAATCCTTCGGATCTTTTACCCCTGAGCAGTTGGCAAAATTCACAATAGATCCCGTCAACGTGATTCGAGGAGAGTGGTAGCTGCGTGCAGCATCCGTTGGCGGAAAAAGCTGCTCAATGATGGAATAGTTTAACGACGCCCACGAACTTAGCTCTCCACCAGGCAATAGTACAAGATCATTCTGTCCATTGTATGCCTCACCAAGACGGAGGAAAATAATGGGAAGATTAAACATTGTCGACACGAGAATAACACACAAAAACACCACCAAAAAGACAGAGAAAAAACTTATGCAGTAGGATACTTTATGTGTCTTTGCGGAAATGAGTGAAAGCTTCATACAAAGTCCAAACATTAGCCAAAATCTATTCCGTTCTGCAGAAAGGCGTCGTATCCATGCGATCCAGCCCTCGTTCTTTTCATCCAACTCCAGGTTCATGATCATGCGAGGATCCACAACTGCATTCTCGTCGGCAGTCTGTGTCATTACCAACAACCTGCTATTCACTTCCCCTTTTTGTTTTTTTTCCTTATTTTATCCTTTTCCTACGACATACCAATACATATGTGTTCGCATGCAAGTAGGCCAAATAAAAAAAAAAAGGGAGGGAGGTGACACACACGCACACATGCACGCAATAAGGGGAACTAAGAAACTAGCGACATAAATGGATGGGAAAAGCGATAACAACAACTACACGAAGCATGACCTCAACCACTCCATGAAAGGACCAGCACGCTCCAATCAGTTTCGGCAAAGCTTTGCGGTAACACCGCAAAACAGAAACAAATATGCAGATTACATAGTACTAAAATTAAAAACTGCTATTGAGTGCAGAAGGCTCTCATAAACTTGTCAAGAGGCTAATAAACAAAAGAAAAACAAAAACACGCACAGTGGGAAATACGTGAATAAGAACCATTAGCTAAGAACGCATACATTTACAGAGAAACACACCAATACAAACGTATACGCAAATATAGATATACTTAAGCATCACCCATTTACATACACAATCACCTAAAAAAAAAAAAACAATAACAACAAAGAAGTCCAGCAATTGCGAAAGCATCCTTTATTGATAGCGTTTTGTTGTCGTTGTTTTACATTACTTTTCTACATCAGACTCAATGCTGCACATCCAGCATGCACTTGACGCACCGAAACAAGCCCGTCAACCACATATTTTCTCTCCTGTGGCATTGCCTGTTTCTTCACATGTGTATCCCCCGACTCCCCAAACACATTGGGTAGACCAACAAGGTTGTCTCTCTCTTCCCCCACACCTTGAGCAGGATCAAGGACGCTGCTGTCGATAGAACGGGAAAAAATCCCAACGGGTGCAAAGTTAGATAACGTCCTTCCCACCTCACCGTTAACCTCTAGTTGGATTTCCGTCTCCGCGTCCTCAATTGAATCTGTACAGTGAGCTTCTGGCATCTTTGCCGCCTCCACTAACAGTTTCACAAGATGTTTTTGATATTTTATATATGTGGTCTCATACGACGCACACATAGCCAAAAGTATCGGTTGTGGTTCCTGAAATCCTTTGGTTTGCTTCACCTTTTTCTTTTTTTCATGCCTTCCTTTATTCACATGACCAATACGCAAAAATCGGGCTAGAGATGCCACTTCCGGTATATAAACTTCAGCCACGTGTTTCTTGTACATTGAATCAGAGGTCAAAATTGTTGACGTTGTTCGTCGTGAGGCCCTAGATCGCCCTCTACCGCGGGCTGTGCTTCCCCGTGTCTGTGGTATCGATGATCGTTCGTCATCCCAGGGGGCATACAGGCGGCGAATATTGAGACTGGTTCCAAGGATGTCTGCGGACGACAACGTTTTTTTGTAGAGCTCAGTCAAAACCAACGGTGCAAAGTTTGCTTCTGTTCCGTCCATTTTTTGTTTCAACTCCACAGCCAACCGACGCAAGGCGTTGTGCCGCATCACCCCGGTTTTAACTCGGTATACAGCGTCCAAAAACTCCTGCTCGACTCTGGCTAAAAATGCATCATCTTGCATGTCCGCAGATAAAGTCTCGCGCTCACCGAACAACTCCATGCTCCTTAGCTCATCGCTGGAGGTCGAAGAGAGTACCAGCCCTGCCAATCTCGCGGATGGAAGCGAATATGAACCCCATATAATGTAGGTCATGCGAACTGCTAACGATAAATGCAAGAGAGAGCAAGACGCAGACTCTTCTTCAACAGGCCATCGTCTTTTCTGATTCCTGTTAAATTTGACATCGCATTCCGACTGAGATAGTGAACGGCTGTTGATAAAAATGGGAGCGTCCGTAAATTGCTCAAGACAAATATCCTCCTCATCGCGCAGCAAATTACAGTAATTGAGAAAATGCTTCGCAAGCGTATTGCCCTGTTCAGGACTCTGTAATATTTGACGAAATACGCGTAAAACACCGTTTCGAATGAGTGGAAAAGGGACAGTCGTATCTGATTCATCAATACCCCGCAGAGACTCTGCATCATCGCTCGAAACAACATACCTCAAAAGAGTATTCATCCATGCCTCTTGATGCTGCATATATGTATCCAATGTTATTTGCAGATACTCATCATGGAAATGTGTGGGTACGCCGTGACGGGAATCTACATCAAAAAAATCCGTAAAACGCAAAAGCGGGGATGGCTGATCCATTCCTATAGCAAATCGCAAACGTCGCATCTGTGTTTCTGAGGGAGGAAGCCAACCCACCTTTGTGAGGTGTTCTGGTGAATTTAAAATGCCATCCACAATATCGCTATCTCCAGATTGTGTTAAGGCCTCTACAAGCGAGAAACGTGCCCCGCCACAACAGGAAACAGCATACGTAGCAAAGCAATGCTTATACATTAATTCCAAAACTTCATCAAAAGGAAGAAGACCACGTGATGCTGAGTTGGACACAATTTCTTTCTTAAAACGCTGGCGCCTGCATCGTTGCTCTTTGGATATATCTGGGCCCTTATTCGCCCTAAAAGCCTTCAATAAGGACGCATGTGGACCCAAAATGGCTCCAAGTCTTTCATCAAGAGTCACCCACGCCGCTGGAATTTCCCCCTTCTTGGTTGTACAAGCATCTGTGTCCGTTACTGAAGAATCCTTCATCACACTTTTCGCCGGTGTTGTAGGTGAGGCAGACTCTTCCTCAGGAGGAGGAAATAAATAATCACGAATATTGTGTTTTAAGGTGTTGGAATCAACCTTTTTAGGCTCATCCACCCGCCCCTGCTGGGATCCCAGTGGACCATTGTTTGTCTGATTCCCTGCTAAGATGAGACCATATCCCTCCTCATCGCTATCGGGCTCCATGCAGGTGCTCTGTTCCACCAGGGGGGCTGTATCAATAATATTCACGGCTTTATTCAAGGCGTGAAATGGAGTTTCATCAATAATTTTGTGTTCAACCACCTTCTCCTGCGGCATTGCATCATGGTCCGTCGTAATGCCCAATTCGGATTCATCCAACGATTGAAAACCCAGATGACGACAAAGGGCGTTTTCAAAATCTTTGCGTAAAGCCTCTAGGCTAGCCCAAAAATTAACACCCACAATTTCTGGAATTTGCTGATGGGCAGTAAGATAAAATAGTCGAAAGTCTGCATCCACCTCCTTGTATTCTTCAGCATAATAGTATAGTGCAAATAGTAGCTCACGAGCCTGGGTTGAGAGTATCAAAGGTACTTCTGTGCCATCGCTTTGAATAGAGATAATAGAGGCAAAAAGAAAGTGTCCGCCGTCTAAAGCTCGTTCGCTTCTACCTGCCTGGCCCCTCACCACAATTCTCTTCGGTTTATCCATTGAAGTATCTGCTGGTGTCGTGCTTGGCGGATAAGTGCGATGCACAAAATCAACTAGCGCAGCCAGAAATGTTGCTGGATAAAATGATGTACTCTCCACTTCATCATCATCTGTTGTGCCTGCTTCCTCAGGAAGAGGCCCAGTCAATACATGGCGTGATGCCTTTAACTCCCTCAGACGCCTCTCCATTTCTTTTTTGTACTGAAGCAACCGCTCACTCCAAAAGGAATATAATACCAGACGAAGAGTCGCTTTATCATAGTGTGCCGTGTTTGGCACCTTCTCATCCTCATGAAAGCCACCCATCAAGGTAGAGTTTTGCTGTGGAAGAAGAAGGGATGTCAGTGAAAGAACAGGAAAAGAACGACGCGAATTCCCAATGCGCGTCACTGTACCTTCTGCAGTATTAATGTCTGAGCTCTCAACACCGTTGATGGGCATAAAATCAATAGTATACATAGCACGCCAGCGCGGTAGATGAGTCCTCAATTTTACTGTAGACACCTTATTCATATTTCCTGTTTTTCCCAAGCCTGAATCTGTCACGAGTCGTAGTAGAAGGCTTGGACTGTACATATCAACAAATTGACCGCCAAGTGGTGTGCGTTGGAAGAAAAGTGGTTCCACATTAACTGGAACCGTTTCTTCAACTTGAGCGTATCCCATAAAACGTCGCTGCAGACGCACAAAAAGAAATAATGACCACACATCGTCCTGAGAGAGAAGGTAATCCACGTAGGAACTCCCTCCATTTATAGTACGCAGCTCCTCAAGACACCACATAAGTTTTTCACACTTTTCTTCTGAAGAAGCCTGACGTCGTCCTTGTATCTCGATGTAATGGTCGCGCCGCACAATTCGTCGCTCCAGGCGCTCAATTAAGTAAAACGCATCCTCCAGATAGCTGTGTGAAAGTTGTGCCTCATTTTCAGCACTTTCCAGGGCCCTTTTAGTTTCCTGCAAAGATTTCTCTGTCTCTCGCCAAAGACGCGACATGTGCAACAACTCACGCTTTGCCTGACCAAGCTGCATGGATTGCATACGACGTGAACTTTCAGAAGAACTCTGAGGGTTGTCGTTCTGTCCAGAAATATTCAACTCACTGGCACGCTGCTTCCAAGCATCCAGTTCTCTTTTCATGCTCTCCATTTGTACTCGCATCTCCTGATTACGTGATTGATACTGCTGCATTTTTTTCTCTATCACATTTAGCTGCGACTTCAGTTGCGTGTTTTCCTGCTGTAACTCATGATGTAAAATGCACTTGGCATTGTACGCTGCCTCTACCTGCTGCAGTTGCGATCGCAGGAAGGACACTTCGTAGCTTGTTCCATCAACAAGTAGCATTGGGCCAGCATCGGCTTGCGGGCGCCCAGAAACAGAAGATAAAGGAAATTCTTCAGAAGACGAAATAAATCGCACGCGTGCGGCGTCTTGCTGAAGAGGTTTTTCCTGAGAAGAAACGCTCCTCTCTAAATGCGAAAAATCAGTGGCGCTAGACGTATGGCAGGAACTACCACCCTCAATCTCAGAGACCTCAGCCGGGACACGTTCCTCGTGCAGCTCCACGCGTCGACTCGCCTTATCAAGAAGCGAAAAAAAACCAGGAGTGCCCTCCACAAAGCTTGTGGCTCCAAATCCAAACATCCCACCACCTCTGACGACTGTGCCCGCAGAAACAGCGGCCTCAATCGAACGCGGGGTGACCATCCACCCTGCGCACTTCTCTAAGGCAGGGTGTCGAAGCTTAGCACCCTTTGTTTTGGAAGTATTGATGGCTGGTAATGAGGAAGCAAAAACAGGAACCATCCCTGGGGCAAGAAGCGCCGCCTCAGAGGCTTTTACTCGCATGACATACATGAGTTCGCGGTCCAACAAGGCATTAAGGTTAGTTCCATAAATTTCGGGATGACTTGCAAAATAACGAATGCACTTATGGAGCATACGCAAAGGATCCATGACGTTGCCATCACTAGGACGCACAAGCGGGGCCAACATGCGTGAGGCTCCACCGATAGAAGAATTAGCTAGACGGTCTAACTGTGAACGGATTGACGTATGCCTTTGGTCAACCGTAGTGGCAAGTCTGTGAGGTTTCACACTACTAGGAGCTATTGTGTTAGAACCTACCCTGCCAAGTAAACCACTGGGTGCATCGGTGTCTGCCATCTCCGTGTCCATAGCAAATGTTTCCAGAAACTGCTTTGTTTGGTGCATTTTTTTTCTTTTCTTTTCGTTAAAAGACTTCGCTTGATTCTTTTTTTCACCTTGCTTTTTTTTTTCTTTTTTTTAGAGACGGTCCTTTTCCTCCATATACTTTCTCCTCTGCGCCAAGAGACAGAGATAGAGAGAATATAGATAGATACAGGCAGCCAGTTCCTGTGGCCAAAATAAAATATACTTGTAGAGTGGAAGGAGCCAAAGTAGGTGGGTGCAACAGTGCAGAGAAGCCAAATCTTCATCATTGCCTTCCGGGATCTCTTTCACTTTCCTGCACAGTCTGATGAGGAAAGCGATAGTGAAATTGTCCAGCTGCCACCACGGCCCCCTGGACAGTATACAGTGCCATTTATGTGTATCCTATGGGGTGGCGGTAAGTAGTGGGAGAAGCAAGTGCGTAATAAACGCAAAACACTCAACCACACATTTTACGTTTATTGCACCTTTTTTTTTTGTCGCTTTTTCTTTATCTCTCCTTACCCTTTCTTTTCCACCCCAAATTACAACGTGGAATGAACATTTAGTCACAAAAAGCAAAAGAGTAAACATAAATCCATGTATGAGGGATTCCCAGTGCTGTTCCACTCTCCCAATCCCTTTTTTTTTCTTTTGCTTCCTTCTCGTTATCCCTTCCCCAACATACGTTTCTACCGTTTTCATTTGGCTGTTATCCACCTGCATTTCATGTCCAAGACTAAATAAAGAACTGGAGTGAGCAAAGAGCAAACAAGCAAAAAATAATACAAATAAAATAATTGTTAATGGTGGAAAAGTACAATATTTGGAATCCATCCTAAAATGCGTGTAAATTTATGTGCATGGGAAGAAAGTAACGAAATATGCGGGGCATCTCCTCTTTACCTTGCACAATTCACAGTACGAGCCGGTTTACCTACCGTGTTCAACAACTTCGTAAGAACATCTCTCCCATTTGAGGCATTTTCAACAATCCACTCATCTTGCAGAAGCTCAGCAGCTGTGCCACGATCAGCTGGTTTTTGACGAATACATTGGTTGATAAAATCCTCAGCCCTCTGGGAACATTTACACTCGGAAACCAAAGAAAACGATTTACACTCCATCACTTGGTGTAAAAGCGCCATAAACCCTATTGTTGCGGCGGAAAAGGGGAATCGTCCGAGCAGCAGCTGGGCGATGAGTACACCTACGCTCCAGATGTCACTTGGAGTACTATATGTCCGTCCTTGAATCCGTTCTGGGCTCATATATGTGACAGTACCCACAAAAGAATTGACGCCAATTGTTTCTGCACTTGCAGCAATGCCAAAATCAGTAAGCTTCACAACGCCATCCATAGAAAGCATTAGATTGGCTGGTTTTATATCACGGTGAATCTGACGACGTTCTTTTTGATCAGTTTCGGTAGGATAATTGTTCTTTGTGTGAATTATTTGTAATGCATGCAAGATTTGTGATGCAATGTAGGCACATACAGGTTCTGGAATGACAGGTTGAATAGAGATCAGTTCTTCTAAATTCCCCCAGTCCATATACTCCATAACAAGATGAAGTGTTCCATCTCTATAGAAGGCATTGTAAAGCTTCACAGTGTATGTATTCGTCCCCTGCCAGAAAATGTTGCGAAACTCCCCTGCAACAGTAAGTTTATTCATACGATCCGTGGTTCTGGGAATAAGAAGCTCCTTCACCGCATACACCGCATTGTCCTTTTGATCGATGCACTTGCGGACACTGCCTTGCGTCCCCTTTCCCAAGCATTCCATACACTTCAGCGCGTCAAGGGAGATGTCCTGACGAGGAACGTGTAGATCACCTTCTCCAGTGAACTCCACTCCACTTGGTCCCACACGTATGTTGCCAAGCGTAATGTCGTCATCGCTGCTAAGGGAAGGTAGCTGAGCCGTCGGTTTGCGCGGGAGCGGGACGAGCTTCGGCGGCATTGTCACTCCTCTCGTGACGCTGATAATGGCGGCCAACCAAGTGGTCTCAGAAAACTCCTCCCACGCCCCCCACCTTAAATAAAAAAAAAAACAAGACGGGAAAAAAAATGTTCACATAAAAAGTACCCTCCAAAGAAGATGGAACGAAAGAAAGAGAAAAAATACAAATATAAATTCGTATACTCAAGTAACGTGGAAACTGTGGAAAAACGAATGATACGACACATAAAAAAAAAAAGACAAAAAAACTTCGTCCTACCTACAGAGTAGCAAAAAGAAACATTTGGCATATATATATATATATATATATATATATATATATTGTTTTTTC
>NW_021705777.1:45619-85118 GCF_003719475.1 Trypanosoma rangeli
TTGTTGTGTGGTGTGGTGGGTNGGGGGGGGGGGGGGGGCTCTACCAGCAGTGCTTCTCTTCACCCAGAACCCACATTCAATCCTTTACCCTGGTTACCGTACAAAAACACAGCACAAATAATAACAATCATTAGACACAGCAACAATGAATATAAATGGTCCATATCGTAGGGAACCTTCCTGTCAGTTCGTTTTCTATGTATGTGCATGCGTATTTGTTTTTGTCACATCAGTTTTTGTTCTCCTTCGATTTCCGCTTGCTTTTCATCCTTGTATTTGCATTCCTTTTCCTTCCTCTACCTTACTTCATTCTTTTGTATGTGTGAGTGAATCCAACGCCTCCCTCCAACGGCGTCTTGTTGTTGTTGTTTTGTGTTGTTGTCGCAGACGCCCCCCCCCCCTCCCCTTCGCGTCAAGGCTCCCTCGACGGCTCCATTGGAGTTCCTTTGGGTGGCACTGGCTTTTGTTGCCCTCCCATGACTCCTTTGAATTCCATGAGAGCCTGCAGTTGCAGTGGCCTGTTTCCACCCCGCATCAGCGCGCGAAGAACGTCGAGAAGTTCACGTGCCGCTGGCGCCAGCGATGCACGGACGGTGCAAGAAAGAAACGCGTCCATTGCGCTTGGATGGCCGCCTGCAGTATAAGAGTCTTCTAGGGCTGCAAGGAGCCAGGAAAGCTCCGTCGCGGTAAAACACTCCATATTCGCCAGAGTGAGGAGGCTAAAATAAACGGTCTCGTACTCGCTTCCACCTGACGCTAAGGCAGACTTCATTGCCAAAGCATGGAACTCCTTTGAGCGTGCGTTCATTTCGCCTTGCGGATGCGACACATCCTGTAAATCCTTCTCCTCCACCGCAACATTTACTGCCTCCAGCAGTGAAGCTAACACTGTGGGCCACCTTACATGCATGTAATCATCAAGTGCCGTGGGCTCCGAAAGTAAAAATGTAATAGAACTGCTGCAGCGCTTTGCGCGGTCTGTTTGCGACAAATGTTGTAGCACAAAATTCACCACTTCACTCAACGTGACACTCCACAACACCGCAGTTTTTTTGTTGTACGAAATGAGCTCTTGAATTGCGACAATGGCGGCAGGACATGCCTGAAGCATGGAAAGAGAGCCATCCTGGCTTGTTGCAAGAAGAGCGTGCCGGAGTTCCTCTACAGACTGTAACGGAGACCCGGAAAGGAAGGCCACAACCAGTGCCGGAAAATACCTACAGAAGAGCCACTGTACTTTGAGTCTCAAAAAACTTGTCTCGCTAGTAGCGGTTTCCATCGCACGTTGCGCGGACGTTATGTGAACAGTGGAGATTAACATCAAGACGAGCACAACACCGAGAAAGGGCTCGGCCACCTCCGATTTAAGCAGACGCTCACGTAGCTTGGTTAAAAATTGAACACAAGCAGAGTAACTGAGACCAGAGGATGCGTCAAGAAAACGAAGAAATTGTAACCGTGTAAAGAGGAAAAAAATATCAAGAACGTAGTTCACAGCCTTCAATACATCCTCATGTGAAACTGCACTGGAGCGTTTGGCGTGAAGAGCCAGCTGCTTGCGAATGGAATAAGGAACTAGAGGCCGAACCTTTGCAAGATATAATTCCCGAAGAAAATCACGTTGTCGCTGCAATTCTTCAGTAGTCCTTGCAAAACCTGACTCTTTGAGAGAGTTTCTCGACGGCGTAGAAGCAGCGGATAGCGACTGATTGGTGGGATTGAGTGTTCCAAGCTCCACCTCCTGTACAACCTCGTGCGCCATGCGAAAGTAGGCGGTTGAATACGACAACCAGAAGGCTCTGTGCTCACCAGAGACAGAAGCTGAGGAGATGCTCAGTTCATTGGTTTCATGCGCGCCAAAAAAGCCAAGGCGCAATAGGCGTTCAAATTCCATCTGCTTACATCGAGTGGATTCAGAGTGCTCATAAAACGCTGCACGACAGTCCACTAAGGGGCGTGTAACTGGTATGAAGTGGCACGCCTCTACATTGTCGTCGGAGAGAAAACAAGATGTTGTATCAATAGTGTTTGCGGTATTGTGCTGAGGCGAGGAAGCCGTAGCTGGTACAGAACTACCCTTCAAGGACGAAGAACGACTATCCCTCTCCCTGAATGTGTTGAGTCTTCCACCCGTTGGGTGAAACTCCCCGGCGTTGGGGTTCAAAGCCCTTTTCATACGGCCTCTTCATTCACGGTTTTGTTTGTACGCGTGTGTGCGTGTAGTGTAGAGGCGTTACAGAGAAACACCACAGCAACAAACAAAAGTGATACTCAACACAACTCATATGGGTAATCAAGGACGCAGTGAGAGAATATGTTTGCATTGGTTCAATTTTATTTCGGTCGCACATCACCCCAACTGGCATGTGTGCGCCACTTAAAACGAACGGGAGTATACGATACGGAAAGGTGGACTGTAACAAAGGAAACAAAGTAACAAAAAATAATAGATAAATGGCACCTTAAATAAAAAAAAAAACCGCCTGTAAAGCCCCAGAGAGACCTAATTTTTGGGGTTCTTTTTTTTTTTTTAGTGGGTAGAGAAGTGCCGCGGTGTTGTTGCTGTCATTGAGCGATTTGTTGGTACGCTCCTTCTGTACAAGGAGCCGTATTGAAGTCTGTTTTTGCTCGGCGGCGGCAGCCTCTTGCTGCAAACGGAGCGTTTGCTTCTGCTCCTGTAAAAAAGATTGAATACGTGTCGTGTTATTAACGAGCACGCCATGCTCCATTGTGAGTAGGAGTTTTTTTTTTCTTTCAAGCATGTTAATATCCCTCATGAAGCCACTGAGGTCACCATACAAGTCCTCCATCGTCTGCTCCTCCTCCCTCAACTCCTGAGTTAGCCCCCGCAGCAGACTGCGGAGTGCCACGTTTTCAGCCCATACATACTGAAGTTCAGAGTCTTTGCTGTGAAGGTCGTGGACCAACGCCGACGTCTGGTCGAGAACATCACCACATCTGCATTTTCCTCCTCCTCTTCTTTTCTCGTTGGCCATCCTTGCCAACGCGTCGTTCATCCGCGTTAACTCCTTCTGCGGTATATCTCCTTCTCCGCCTGTAAGGCGGTCACAATCACAGCCCGCGCAGACTCCTCTAATTTCCTCCGTCGCAGCGCCTCCAACACGCACAAACTCTCCTTAGCGTGTTATCTGTACTCACGCTGGAGTTTAGTCAGTTCCTCCTTCTGCCCACGCTGCTCCTCCGTCTGGGGCCCTACAAGCTCATTCCACCTGCACTCTTCCTGGCGGATGCGAGCCACAAGATCATTTTCCTCATGAAGGAAGGCCTGGTGCCGTGCCCGCACGGCCTCCAACTCCTGCAGCACCTCACGTCGGTGCTCTTCTACCCTCTCCTCCGATGCCAGGTGATATCCATCTTCCCCAGAGATGGCTCCCGACCACGCCTCATCCATCAAGGTGCTTCGCTGCATTTGGGTTGTCAAAGTTGGAATATCATCCAACTTTTTTTCCCGGGGTCTTCCTAACAGACGCCAACGAACTCGATATCATTTTTTATGCAAGGTTAATAACCTCATCATATGTCAAACGCAAAGAAACCAAACTTTCGCGTACAGACACCTTAGCAGCACTGGCTGAGTAATTGCACGTTGTCGCAAAAAGCTCCTCCACTGACAAGAGAGAATGACACATATTATTTCCATCAGTCTCAGCAAAATGATGAAGAATCATGGAATTCAACGCCTGACTGAATCGCCGCGGTTCTGCCGTAATGGGAATATGGAATATCCTGACATATAAAACGCAATCATATCCAGCTTTTTCTTGCAATGTGTAACTAAGCAAAAGAATCCATGTCGGATCGTCCACGACGGTAAAGACTCCTAGCAAAGACCCCAAGGCAGGACCAAACGTGTAATTAGCGATAAACGGAATCAAGGTGATGTCCCCTAAATGATTTTTCATGTTTCTTGCCTCATGCAGCTTGACCTCACATTTCTCAGTAGCATCGCAGTGCAATGCAGATTCACTGAGCACGAGACTTTCCGTCAGGCGCCCGTTCAAAACTCCTCCGCAACCCACAAGAATGAAAGCAGGTCTCGCCATGAACCTCACATCGAAATATGATCCATTCGCAAGGCATTTTCCGGTTTCAGTGTATCCATCCCCTGGCAATGCCGCATACACGCGGGGAAGCGTCCGAGACCCCGCAGAAGGCACCAAAAAGGGAACATAGCTGCCAACTGCGAAGGGACGTGACTAAAATTCAAGTACGGCAGCCCAACCTCTTCATCAAGCACCTCGTTCATTGAACCCCTGCTTCGTTTCTTGGCTCATCACACCAAATAGAACCAGAAGTACAAAGGCAGCAAAAAACACACGGTATGGACTCGTCATAAAGGGAGAAAAAAGAAAAAAACAAGAGACAAGGAAACACAATAAATAAAAAGGGGTACAAACAAATGACAAATTCAACACACAGGCAGGCTCGCTCTCTCTTTCTCGCACCCACAAACCACCAAACACCAAAGACAAGGCACGACAGAAATCAATCTGGTTTAACAACAACAAAAAAAAAAACATCAACAATAAAAAGGAATAAATGTGAAGAATCGTATTTCAGCACCAACGCAAACACAATGCTACCAGGCAAAAATGGAGCCCCCATGCTTGGCCCTAAACACCATTCTTATTCTTCTTGAAGCCGCTCAACAAGAAAAACCGTACTGTTTGCTCGACCTCCCTCTACCACCTTCTCAATGTAAAAGTATTGTGGATACCCAAGCAAGGCATTGTAGATATTTCCAAAGTGCGTTTTTAACGTCCTTTTAGCGGCGTAGGGGAGCATACGGCTCAGATACCCTACCAACACACCTTCATCCGGTATCACCTCACGCAACGCCTCAATAGCGTCCTCCACTGGGATAGTTTCCTCGTCCATCCGTGCCGAATCAGGTACAGCCAATTGACTCTTTTGTAGCATCATGCGGTTGCCATCCGTCCACACCGTCAAATGCTTACTCGTCTTAAAGTTGTTTTTGTGTCGTAAAGAAAGTGCCGCCTTCAAAATGGGTGGTAAACGCGTCAGTAACTGATGGTGTGAGACAGGGTGGTCAGGCATAAAAAAAGAAACCTCCTCACATAGTATCTCATGATGTAGCAACGGGTTCAACGGGTCAAGAAGCAGCAACTGTCGACGATCCGTTGGAATTTGGCTGGCACCAAGAATACGCTCAAACTTATCTCGTTCCGAATCCGCTATCAGCGACGCCTTTGATTTTTCATCATCATCAAATGTTTGTGGAAGAAGCACACGATCCTCACTGTGGAACACCGTCTGTGTTGGAACAAACGGTGGAATCTGCCCCTCCGGATCATGAGCAATAACATGCAAAAAGTCCATACTTAGCTCAAAGATCTCCCCATGAAGCCGCATAAAGTGCACAAGCCCTTTCAAAGGCCTTAACAAACGTTTTTGCTCTCTACTGAGAGAAGCGTAAATGCGCTGAATCGGCACCCATCGCCATGGACCAGAATTACCTCCTCTAGAAAAGATAGCTCCAGCAGACGCGTTCGTCCCCAACTGCAGCTTCAGCCGCTTTGCTTCCTGCAAGGATGGAGGTGGATTAAGAAACGAAGCAATGTGCCGCAATAACTCCGGCTCAGGAGAATTGGTGGCATTGTAATCACTCAGACTTCGTGGTGCAATTCGTTTTGGAAGACGTCGTACATAAATAATTTCATACCGAGAGGGAATATACGGGCCGTCACTTTCTTCATCGATGGCTAATGTAACCGGGCTCGGTGTATCCTTCTTAACGGCATCTCTCCCAGGCTCCCCTAACACTGTCCGCTCTTCATCATCATCACCATCATCCGCTTTCGCCTCAACTTCTTTCTCTGTAAAGAGATCACCCTCCTTCTCACCCTCCGCGACATGAATCTTATCTCCAGCAGCATCCAACGTGTCACTCAGCTCCGTATCTGCTCCTTCTCGTGGCGGCGTTGACACGAACTCCGCGCTGCCGCTGAGAATGTCATCCATACCAAGCAAGTCATCCCTTACTGCCGCAGCTATATCCGCCTCCCGTCGTTGTCTTTCGGCGCCCGACATGTGAGAAGTGTCTGTCACAGCGTTTTGTGCACCTTCCTGCCCCTCCATCAAAGTATGCGTGTGAGGAGTATCCTGTGAGTCACACAGAAACTCCGAATTTGAAGGTAATGCAACATTATCCTTAGTTTCACCACCCTGGGGAATGCGCCGTTTGTAGCTTGAGTTCCTTAACACCTCTAGATCCTGGTGCGCTGCAAACAAGTTTGAATCCTCGCCTCGACAAATCAATTGAAAGATATGTGAATAACGCGTCAGTAATGTTAACACGCGCTGTTGTGGGACACTATTCAATACATCCAAATCCTCCTGCGAAAAGCTATCAATCCACTCTACTAATGGAAATGGCTCACAACGCTTCTCCTCAAGTTCCTGTCTTGAAAGTGATGCTTCCGTCGGAAACCGAGGCAAATTTCTCACGAGAATCTCAAAAATTTTAACGTCAACATGAGACTCCACACGACGACCCTGTGCACCTGTTTCAGCAGAAGAGGAGGGCAGTGGTCGAGAGATAACCCCGCCTACCGTCGCCCGGTACTCCTGATTGTAGCGACGCAGCAAGCGATCTGCTACTCCACACCCAGGATAATCCCGAATAAAGCTGAAATCCAAGTTGAGTTTTACCGCAGCTTTCTGAGCCCTGCCCTGCTTAAGCTTAAAAATCATGGGATACCTCTTAAAGAAACCATCTACGACACGATCCTTCGGGATTAGACGTTCAAGGCGCTGAGCCACGTCTGGAGACATCGCCACAAGAACATGGCGGGTTTCCACAAAAAAAGTGGGTGTGATGTGCACAAATGCGGCAGCCACCTCAGAGGGTGGGAAAAGTCCCTTCGAGACATAAAGTTTTTCGAGCTCTGCTAAATCGGGTGACAAACATTGCGGTTTTTCTCCATATGGAAAAAAAGTTACTGGCTCCCTGTCCAAAAGGAAATGCAAGGTGAGAGGGAGAACAAGGCGATTGAGTTTCCACGCCTCGAGCTCTGTTGAGGCGACTGGTGGCTTTGAGACATCTACTGGAGTTGAAATAAAGCATCCCCGAACCAATACAAAACGCTTTGTGAGAAAACCCGTTTGCTTCCCAAGAGGGGAAGTTTCCGTGACGCCCCCTACAACGGCGATGTTCGGGGGACGAGGTTCATGGTGTGGCTGGCCAGCAACGTTGCTTTCGTTAATTCCCTCTGTACCTTGGTGACTCGGGAGGTAGGACCAAGCCTCTTCCGTGAGTCTCACCTGGGAGCCATCGTCACTAAGAGCAAACCAGTTTGGCTTGCTCTTCAGCGCCCTAGCGAGCGCCCCAAATGAGGAATTCTGCAACTGCAACCTCAGCATTGGCCCAAGTGCACGAAAAAGTGTATGAACCGGCAAGAAGTTGTTGTTTCCCGTCTGCATAGGCCCTTTACCTGGCGAAAGCTCCGCATGCAAGACGCCTCTGATGTCTTCCAGAATACTGGTGTCGTCCCAGTCGATATCTCCACCCATTGTTGGCATGCTTGCCGAAGCTATTGCTGCATCCGCATCTTTTGATGATTCGAGCTGATTCACTTCACCCCTTGTAGTGCATCTGCGCCTTGCAATGTGCCATGTTGAATAGAAACACTGAGCTAAGACCACAGGCATCACACCAATCCTGCTTCGAACAAAAAAAGAAGCACAATGGCGAGAAAATACGCCAATCACCCGACTTCTCTGCATTCCCTCTATTCCTTACTCCCACACCGCACACGCACCTTCGGTCCCTCCCCGACTCACTCTTCCACTCCCTCTCTTTTTGTAGAAATAGAAGAGTTAAAAAGTGAAAAAAAAACCTTAAAAACGATGAAGATGGAAGTAGAAAGCGAAAAACGAAAACGCTTGTTAAAAGACATGATCATCGTAACTCACGTTTCTCTCTCACAACTGAGATGCTCGAGCCTAAACTTCTCTCCGGAAGCCACTTCAACACAGAAGAACAAAACATTTACTTCCTGCCTTGTGTTCCTTCCCTATGTTCACTGCAGGCGTACCTGCACCCCCACCCCAAAAACGTCCCTGAAAAAGCCAAACCCAATCAAACGCAAACAAATAATAATAATAATAATAATAAAACAGAAACGGAGGAGTCAGACTTCTCCAACTAACTTCCCCAACGGCCTATCCATGTGACGAAAAGGTTAAAGGTCCCATCTGCAAAGGCGGAATACGACGCAAAGGGAGGTGGGTGACTCACTCGGACTCACTCTGTCGTTCGATCCACCAATCCTGAAGTAGTCGAGAAATAAGTTGGTTTTCCGAAAACGATTGCTCCGTCGTCGGTGCCTCATCAGAATCAACGGTGGCTACAATTTGTGCAGGTGGGTCATGAACTGCCGCAAAAAAGGCAAAGACGTCACCAGCATAACTTTGAAGCAAAACAACAAGAATACGCTCAAACAGGTCACGACAGTCGTCAATCAAAACACACGAGGCAGCTGCATTGTCGCCACAGTGTGTTGGCTCCAGTACACGCCAAAGTACTCGGTTACCATCCGTGTTCAATTGTGACAAAGGAGTACCCTCGTCGGTCTCGTATACAACACCGCGAGGGTGAATAGGAACAAGTGACATCCGTGTTGGGTCAAATTGGCCCCGTGGAAGCGGACTGAAAAAGCTCAGAAAACAAAATAAAAGATGCCCTGGCTCAACCTCCTCGCGTTGATGTGGATAATACGTGAAACTGGGCAACGGAGACGCGTAAGAGCAAAATCTGGCGAAGGCAAGCACCATTAAAGTTAAGACGTACGAATTGAGTTGTGAAGATTGAACTTTAAATTGTTTCAAAACCACCTTCATAAAAATGATAACAGGGTATACCGATTTGTTGGCTTTCAGTAATCGTGGAAGCACTGCGGCAACCTCAAACGCCTCTGTTCGGTTAACTGTGATATTCAGGCCAATGCCGTCTGGTACAGAATGCAAACGAACTGTGTCTGGGCCATTGTTGCAAGATGCAACATTCTGCTTTTCTTGCAGCTCCAGTTGATCCAGAACCACATCTCTGATACTAATAAGTAGGTCGTGTTCACCCATCAATGGCAGCGCCAAATAAAAACAAGCAGGGTACGGCAGGAGGATATGGGCCTCTGTATTAGCTATCTGAGCTCGCATCAGCCCATCAATCGGAGTTGAGTTCTGCGCATCTTCATCGTCAAGTTGCCTTCGCAAAAAGTAATCCGGAGACGAATCCACGCGTTGTAAGAGTGTAATTTCAACATCCGAGTCATAAAGAGCCGTGTCGAAAGCAAGACTGCCACATTTAAAGATGTGCAGGCCACTACGCTCACCACTGGCTGTCACACGATCTTCAGGAGCAGTCGCCACTTCTGTGATAACTCTCTTCACTTCTTCAAATAATCTGTCACACGCCCTATGACGAGCGGGTGACATCTTCGCTTTGAGTAAAAGATCCTGAAGATCACGTGTGAGATGAACGTTTGCCGCCAACAGCAGTAGATATCCGTCGTCTACAATCTCGCCATAACCGCTTGCACGCAAAAAGTATAATATGCAGCTCATTTCCTCGAGGTTTCCTCTCATTTCCGTCAAATAGGCAAGATTTCCCCGACACACTGCAACGGCCGTAGCTACAGGGACTGCAAACGATGGTAGTAGCGCCGATAAGCAGTCAGTGTGATAAATATATATATATATATATATTGCCAAAAACAAAGTGGAGGAAAACAACACAACGCACGCACAAAATGATAAGAACCAAATCCGCTTTCAAGAGGCACCTGTGAAGCTACTGCTTTCTTGTTTGTTACTCTGTCTTTCAAAGTTGCGTAAACCAACCGCAGCAACAGCCACGAGAAGAACCCCCAAAACGAGCGGAGAGAGAACCACGTTGTCGGGATGGATAGAGGTGCACCATGACACCCGAGACACAGACAGACAGGACCTACCATAACATCGCAAGCAATCCGTACTACTGTTACCGCAATGGCGGCAGTTAAAAAAAAAAAAAACGGTTCAACGTGGTGAAAGAAGTGCTTTTTTTTTACCCCCAATTCCACACCTCCTTTTTCTCCCAAGTTTCTTTTGATGTTTTTGTTGTTGTTGGCTTTCCTCCTTATTCGTTATTGGTTTTTTTTTCTCCCTGTCGTTTGAACGGTTTACTTTTCTCCAGAATGTAGTGTACGTGGTGATGCATGCCCGTACTGCCGCCGAGACGGTGGTGCACCAGTCGCAGCTTGACATAAATACTGCGTAATGGTGCAATATGCATGAGCAGCATCACCGTCACCAACGGAAGCTGTTCCATGTATGAATACATCTCCAAGCAGATATATACGGGTTGGCTAGCACCCCATGGTGAAAGCCACATCTTTTTTTCATTAGAATAACCACATAAAACCGACATGGAAAAATAAGGAATAATATAATTGTTTAACCAACGGTCATCAGTCGATTAAACAAGTTTACGGGAAAGACATATATATATATATATAAATATAAATATAAATATATAAATATAAATATAAATATATAAATATAAATATATATATATACATTTTACAAACAAATAACAAATGAATGCACATATCCCTGCAGAGCATTCTTTCAATTCATTATTATATTTTTCCTTCTTTATTTACCTCTGCTGCTATTGTCGTGGGGTGTGCAATGTGTGTGTGTGTGTGTGTGTGTGTCTGTGTGTCTTCAGACACCACACGTTTAGTCCAACCCGTAGATCTTTGAGGAAAGGTCCGCGTCCCGAAACGTGCAGAATGTTAGTTTTTCTCCAATTTGAAGTCCAACATAAAAAAACCATGACGTAAACCGCAGCCACCAGGAGCGGCGCTGATACTCGTCATATTTTAACTCTATGCTGACCTGCATGTCGTCGAGGAAGTGACCCTCCATCTCTCGTGCCATCGCATAGCTCAGATGACAAAGACAAACTTCCATGTTTTTGTTGCTCATCATATCCCAATTGTAACTTCCCACAGAGCACCAAATGCTGTCAACCACCACCGTTTTGGCGTGCATGACCTGATTACCCTTGTACTCGTAGACACGAACACCAGCAGCTAGAAGATGCTCGGTAATGTAATTCGATGCATACCACATAAACCAAGGATCTGTTGTACGACTACTTCCAGAGAGAATGCGCACATCAACGCCGCGACGAGCAGCGCAGAGGATGGAACGTAACAGTTTTCGATGAGGCAAATAATACGGTGTTGTCACCCACAATCGTCTGTGTGCGTTTTGAGCAACCTGCCAAAAGGCATACGGAATCGACCAATCCCGTGTATGAGGGTTGCAAGATATGATTTGAGTAGAGTTGGGACGTAGCTTGTCATACGCCTCTGCTCCAGGAACAGGATCCGTATCCTTTAAAGGGGTTATAGGCAATGGCTTTGCATGTAAACGCCTTTCCAAGGCCGCCTTGGCTTTATTAATCGCACGTACACGATACTGTTCCATTCGTTGCTTCATCGCCGTTGATGCACCTTTGTCTTCTGCGGACTCCCTCGACTGTCTTGGCGCATCGTCACAGTCAACAGGAGTCAAATTTTGTGGGATGGACTTTGTGACATCTTTTGAATACCACCGCATATACGACTCTAATCCTTCGCGCTGCCGCTTCCATCGAATACGTTTCATAAAGCGTGCTTTCTTTTCCTCGGCCTTTACGAGTTGGCGTTGCAGGTAAACCTTCCCCCTTTGCTGCACAGATTTTGTCATAGGTACAAGAATGTCATCCGCAACATTTCTTCCCTCCTTGTAGTGACGATCCATTGCCGTGGATGCAATTTTGCGCCAACGGGTCCAACTCCATTTCCACGGTTTTGGCGCCTTTGTATCTTCGTACACCTCGCGGAGATGGGCCACAGCCGGGCCCACCACGGAGCAGTGTGTGTCACGAAAGCGTCCCGTTCCTCCTTGACTCTTACCACAGTATTCATTACCAATATTCAGCCCACCACAAAATCCAATTTTCTCATCCACGATAAGAATCTTCCGGTGGTTGCGGATGGCAGGGCTGCGTTCCCACTTCATGCCTCCAAACAAATACGGCAAAATGTGGTCAAAAATAGGCCGATGCTCAATAACAGTGGCCCCAGACAGTTTGAGGTTCCCAATAAGGCGGCTTCGCCCAGTGATGTTACCGCCACAATCGTAGAGCAATTCGGTAGTACACCCACGCCGATGTGCAGCCTCCATCTTTTCTACTGTCACTCGGCCAATGCGATCATCCTTGCAGATGTACGTTTGCCAAAACACACTTTTTTTGGCTTCATCCACAGCCTTCCACATAACTCGAAAGGCCTCACCATTATCACGATAAGGAACCACGGTGTTGCCCGTAGACACACGCCCTAAAACATTCAGGTTTCGCTGAATGCGGTCCCACTGCACATGAAATGGTAACCTATTGCAATAGGCTCCTCGAACACCATCCCCTAGAGCCAAATACACGCCTTTGAACCTTTCACTGGCCCCAGCTGACTTGATACCAACACAGGTATTAATAATAGCTTCGCCTGTGGCACTGCCTGCGTTATTACGCAGAGACGAGTGGAGTATTCTTTCAAGGTTTAAGCGCTGGAATGTAACACGAAACTTACCTCCAGGTGTTGACATCTTCTAAGAGTACTGGACAGAGACCGAGCGAAACTAAAAAAAACAACAACAACAACGGCAACCTGTCCAAATATTCCCCCTACCCTCGAACCTTCTCTATCTATCTCTCTGTGAATATATATATATATATATATATATATGCGCCTATGCCAGCAACTTAACGAATAAAAAACAACAATGAAAGGGAAAAACGGCCACAACAGGTCTCTTTCCTCTTTATCCTCTTAACTAGAAGTTCCTCTGTGCTTTGCTCCTCCTGTTGTTGTTACTGACCTTCTTGTAGTTAAATATGCGATTAAATCAGCGTTCTTCGCCCTGCTGCACTTCTGTACGCACTTGGAAGCACCTGCTTGACCCACGCAACTCACGCATTGGAAAGACACAACAAGAACAATAAAGAAAAAAAAAACGCAAGATAGTGAGAGAGGGGGAACATGGTAAAGAAACCAGCTCCTGTTGTTGCTGCCTCACAGCATACTGTGGGTAAAGAAAAGACACGCAGCGAAGGTTGTTCTCCTTTTGTCTTGCAGTTATTTGCATTTCTCAACACAGCCACCCCCCTCTTGTCTTCTCGAGGGGTTAATGTTTCTTCTAGTCCGAACAACAACAACAACAACAAAAAACGCGGAAGCAGCGCTATACATCGCGGTACTGTTTGGCTCGATTGACACGTTTCAACAAGGCACCGCCCTCAGACTCCAATCCAAAATGAGACGCTTCTGCCACTCCACCTCTTCGTTGCGCTTCCGCTCAAGAACCATCCGTTCCTCTTCAGTCTGGGTAGGAGGAAACTTCAGTGGCCACCAGTTGGGGAAGTTTACCCAATCCACAACTTCAGGAACCACGTTGTGAATTATTCCTTTTGCGTCCAATCCCACTTCTTCTTTACCCAACGATAAGACAACAGCCTGCCGTTGCAGCAGGTCCTTCTCCTCTAACGACCTGTTATCATAAAGGTAGGCCCTATACATGGGTTGCAGCTCCGGTGACACCGTGAGGATGGGCACTTGTCGCAGTTGCTGCTGAGACAAAATCTTTAAACGATGCTTGTGGTAGTACGTCATAGCATAATACCCAGCGGTGTAAACAACACCAATGAAGGAGCCTGCAAACATGCCTTGAGTAATGGTTCCCATCTAGGATGGCCAGTGCCAACGCAACAGCACCCGGCACCCCCGCCAACATTGGGCAAAACAACCGATCATGATAATTATTACGTACCACAAGTAAGTGATGAAACACAGTGGCCAAAAGCCCTACAACAGCAAAGCTAGAACTGTAGCGCCATAGCACTTTATATCGACCAATATACCGTCCCTCTGTGCGTGCTTGACGAAAACCAAATGCACAGCCTAACACGGCACTATAACATGTTACTAGAAATACACTTTGGATTTAACCCCTACGCCAGCGTCACTCCAAGTAATGGCTTACTTCGGTTTCGTACTGGTGTGGAGGAAGCTCATCTTTGATGGCGTCGTAGATAGTTTCCTCCGTGCTGGTCACCTGAAAGCGATTATCATTGCCTGTACGGAAAGGCCACAATGATATCCACCCCACTACCAATATATATATCAGATGTCACCAAAAATACTGCAGCAGCTTCCGCCAATTTCCCCTCTCGCTATGTCGAGCAATGTATCCCCTTAAAACGTTTGGCATCCTCCTCCAATTCTGCAGTCGGCCCGGGTCCCCTTCTTCAGAGGACCTCACCTGCAGAGTGAAGCAGCGGTCCCCTTTCCTTTCCGCGTTGGTTGCCTCCCCTCCCCGCACCTCCAAAAAAAAAAAAAAATGTTTTTGACGTTGTGCAGAATAACAAAGTGGAGAGATAAAAAGAGAAAAACCATCAAAAGGCACCAAAAAAAAAACATCAATAAATAAATATCTCATCAAAAGAAAACCCTTCGAATCATTTGACACATGAAAGAGTCATCCGGACAACCACGCACACGCACATATACACACACCGTGAGTGAGAATAGGCGCGCAGCAACCACAGAAGAAGCTACCAATTCCGACACAATGTGAGGAAAAAGAGAGCACAACACAAAAAAAAAAACATGCACAAACAACAACAACAACAATAGGGACAGAGTTTGGTGTGGACAAGACACAGGTATCACACACTAGCCTCACCGTATAGCCCAGAATAAAGGACTACATTGGGGCGTTAACCCCCAATGCATTTCCCTTTCTTATTGTCCCCTTTCTCGCCTCGGCACTCCATTCTGTAAGTTTCGCCATGCCTCCTCACTCTCCTTTCGTCCAGGCGGCAATTGAAAACCCACCCCAGCTCCCATGCCAGCACGCAGTGCCACTACCATGTGAAGTGTTGCGCCAGCTGCGATGGGGTAGTCGTTGATGCGCTTTTCATCCTCCAACTGCTTTCCTTGGTGTACAAGCCTGATCATCTTTCCTGGTATCCCCTCTGATTCCTCCAACTTCTCCTTGAGCTCCGCGATGGTGTTGTCCTCATTGAGAGAAACAACCTCAATCACCTTGTTACTTACAGTCTTCACCTTAATAAGCATGAATTTTTGTTGAGAAATGCCTTATTCCTCTTCCTTCTGACTCCTTCCTTCTTTGGTTTCCCGTGTCGCGTGTTTGTACCTTCTCTCTGTTAGCTGGGCCTCACGCTTGAAGCGCCCCTCTTCAATTGCACCACTCCGCTTATATAAGAAGCGTTAACCTGCCGGTGAAATTTGTAGCAAAAAAGGTCAAAGAAAAGAAAGCAACGAAAGAAACAACACAAAACTCAACTCATTAAGCTTGTCTGTTGTCGTAAAGAAATATATATATAAGGTACCAAAATGTCTACAATGGAAAGTCGGACAGCATCTGGTTTCTTCATTAGAGGTAACGGGCCTAGCTCAGCCGACACACATGCAAGTGTGCAGATTCACAGATGCAGAAAAAAAAATAAAATTGGGCTGCAATAATTGTTCCTCTGTAGCTCCCTCCCGCATCTGACCCCCGTCAGCGCCTTTTTTTTTTTTCACCCCCACTTCATTTCTCTTGCCTTTGCACTTCTATTGGTTTCCGTACAATCGCGTCACTTCGATTTTTTTTTTTTCGTTTCTCATGTAAGTCTCTTTGCCTTCTTTTATTCCATAACTTTTCGTTCCTTTCGTGTTCCTTTCGTGTTCCTCTCCTGTTTTTCTCTTTTCTCCTCGGCTGTCGTGGTGTTTGTTCTCTGCCTCGCGGGGCTTATTTATATCTTTGCACAGGGGGAGGGGGGGTTGGGAAACTCTCCTCTTACCAGCACAGGCATGCTTGCATCTTTCTGCTTTAGTTTTGCGTGCTCCTCCACTTTCCTTCCACGCCTGCCGTGCTACACTTCCTCTTCTTATTCACCACGCTCCTCCAATCTTTCTCGGTGGCCCGTAACATTGACCGCCCACAACGGGGCAGAAACTCTTGTGGTGCATCCCAATAAAAAAAAAAACACCCCAGCAACCCTTGCCCAGTGTAAAACGTGTTACGTGCCCCGCAGAATCAAAGGAAGCATAAAACAAACGCAGAACAAAACGAAGGGAAATAAACGGCGTAGCGAAAGCACGCAATAACACAAAAACAGGGGAAAACAAAGCAAAAAAAAAAGATATCTCCAACTCTTATGTGCAAGCGACAGGAAAAACAGAAACAGTAACGACAGTTAGCGCTTCTTCTTCCCTATTTCTGCCTCTTTGTACGCCATTGAATAGCGATGCGACAGCCGCCCGCTGCCCGCAACGAAGAGCAGGGCACCAATAATGGACACGTTCTTCATCAATTGGAAGAGGTCACTGTCGGTTATCTTCATTGGGTCGTCAAGGTTCACGTGAAAGGCAACCGTAAGGACAAAAGTGCTTATCACCAACAAGAGAGCGAAGAAGCACCGGCCCACCCCCAGCAAAATGAAGAGAGAGAAGGCGAGCAAAAGAGCACCAAACGCCTGAGTTAAAACCGCGTAGTCAGAGGCGCTAAGTCGGTACTCAACGCCGGCCATTTTCAACATTTTGGGGAAATTGCTCTTCGCCAGCAACACGGCAGATACCGCTGGATTGGAGATCAGTTGAAAGCCTGCTGCAATGAAGGGAATGAGAATTAGAATCAGCCCAAAGTAACGTATCGCGGAGCGGAAAGACATTGAACCGTACTTGAAGGATTCTATTGTCAATCGTGCAGTGGTGATATTTTCTTTCGACTGTCTTATTTATATATTCTCCTGAAGAGGTGTTTGATTTAATTTCCTTGTTCGCGTGAATTGCTTAATTGTTTTACCTCTTCTCCAAGACGTGGCAGCTCAGGCGTAAAAAAAAAAAAGAAAGAGAGAGAGAGAAAGAGAAAGGGGGAGCGAGAGAGCGAGAGAGTGTATGCGTAGAGAGTGAATGAAACAGGGGGTAACATCGGTCAGAAGGGGAGGGAAGAAAAGGGTTAATGGAGGCAGCAGGAAAAAATGCAGTACAGAGAAACCTACGCACCTGTCTGAAGCAGCCTATCCACCCACGCCGGGACAATCTCGGAGGCCTTACCATATATCGATTCATCGAAGTCACTGAAGTTCTCTCCCGGAGCCAAATTCAACTCAAGCGTTTTTGCCCCGTTCTCTTTTGAGTGCATCACCAAGCCTGCAGCGGGGTACACGTTACCAGATGTCCCAATAGCGACAAAGAGGTCAGTATGTTTCATCACGGTGTTTATTTCATCCAAGTGGAACGGTGTTTCACCAAACCACACAATATGCGGTCGCAACGTTTCCACTGCATTGCAGCACTTGCATCGGGTCGTTCCATGCACCACATCCTGGGTCCAATCAAACACCTCCCCAGTAGCTATGCAACTCACCTTAAGCAATTCCCCGTGCATATGCAGCACCGACGTAGATCCTGCACGCTCATGAAGATTATCAACGTTCTGCGTAACTACCACCACACGCCCTCCACGATACTCCCGTTGAAGCATGGCAATAGCCATGTGTGCTGGATTAGGTGTCACAGCGGGTGAGAGAAGAGCCCTCCGTCGTTCGTTATAGAATCGTTGCACAAGCTGCGGATTACGCATAAAGGCATAGGGGCACGCAACCTCCTCGACACGATGATTTTCCCATAGACCGTCTTTATCCCGAAACGTCGATAGTCCGGACTCTGCAGAGACGCCAGCACCGGTTAAAATCGTGATCCACTGACACCGCGGCTTCATAGCACTCCAAAACCAAAACAAAAAAAAGAGCAAATCACCTCAACTGTAAAAAAAAAAAAAACCCATATATATATAAGCGTCCAAACGCACATAAGGAAAAAAAAAAAAACAAGGAATAGAAAGAGAAAGTTGGCGCTGTTTAGTCTCACGCATAACCCCATTCATTGACCAATGAACTCCAACACGTGAATGCAATGAGCCTCCTCGCTACCTAGCTGATCTTCTTCGTTCCCTCCACACGTCTCGTACCTTTACATGATTTAAAGAGCAGCGGGAACCCGCGTCTGACGCAAACGGCCACACACCCTTACGACGAAGAAGTGCAGGTGGGCCACTATGCACAACTTGGCCTCTGTCAATGACAACCACACGATCAAAAAAATCAACGTGTGATAGCTTATGCGTGATACAAAGCAAAGTCGTGTCTTTCAGCAGCGTATCCAGCACACGCCACAGCAGTGACTCTGCCTCGGAGTTTAACTGAGAAGTCGGTTCATCCAATAAAAGAAGGCGTGGCCGTTTGAGAAGCACGCGGGCAATTGCAATTTGATACTGTTTCTCGCCACACAGAGTGCCACCATCAAACATTTCGGAATCCAGACTAAGATCGGCAAGCTTGACAGAGTCCAAAGCAGCGCGGATTTCACCGTCTGTGTACAAACCTAGTGGATCTACATTTTTGCGAAGCGTGCCATGGAAAATAAATGGATGCTGTGGAATCACACTCAGACGTGACCGAAGGAGATCCAGCGGCAATTGACAGATGTCGCAATCATCAATGGCAACATATCCCGCGCTCAAGTTCACAAGGCGAAGCAAAACAGCAAAAATAGAAGACTTGCCGGCACCGGTTCGTCCCACAATAGCCACCTTTTCCCCTGCCTCCGCATGAAACGTGAGGCACCGCAGCACCTGAGGGCCAGCCTCGTCGTATTGCATGGAGACACCTACAACGTCAACCTTGCCCAGAGACGGCCATAATGCAATAGTAGGCAACGGCACACTCCCATCCTTGGCGTCTTCGCGTGCCAAATAAAAGTACTGCCGAACTCTTTCAACGCTGATAAATTCCTTCTCTGTAGCAGTAAACGCACCAAGAAGACCGTTAACGTATGATGTTAGTGGTTGCACGTATGCAAAGGCCAATCCCAGCATTGGGGCATGCGAGCTCCCGTGGTAATAAATCCCAAGCACCCCAATAAAACTAAGCAATAAAATACCCACCAGCTCCAGACGGAGTCCAAACCACGCATTTAACATCAGTGCATTATATTCTGTGCGGAGCAAGGCCTTGGCTTGGTCCTGTACACGACACATGTATAAGTTGACGGCAGCTGATCCAAAACATCGAATCACAACTCCACCCACCAAGACGTCACGCATTGTGTCAAGCAAAGGCGCGCGCGCTGCAGCTTCCAAACGTCGTAGCTCTCGTAAAACCGTGCGGTAGGGGCGCTGGATGCGGTAATATAGCAGTGAAAAAAGGGCAAGTGTCCATAGGATTACTCCTGTGGAATTAAGCATTATTATTATTATGGAACCCAAAAAAAGAAATGTCTGCGCCAAAAGAATATTAAGAATAAATGGAAGGGAATCATCAATTGTGTAGGTATCATTGGACAATCGGTTAATAATTTCCCCAGGCGGGGTATTCGAAAAAAAGTGAAATGTGGCTGACATCACATGATGCAGAAGCTTGTTATGAAGACGCTGTGCCGCTCTTAAACCTCCATATGCAAAAGAAAATCCACGAATAATTGCCAGCAAACTATTAAGTAAAACAATTATGCTTAACATATGTATAAACGCAGCTGTATTACCATCGCCATCTTTTGACCATACCACAACATATTGATCGCTCGCGTTACGAGCAACTTGCATGGCAGCAGCGGAAATGACAATAAACAGTGTTAGTCTCCACCCTACGCAACCAAAGTAACACATCACAGTACTCCACGCGAGAACTCCATGTTTACCCACCTCCAAGGCCGTCAACGCGGGTGTCACCTCTGCCTCAACATCATTCTCCGCTTCCTTTTTCGCTTCCTCTTTTCGTTGTAGTTCCTTGTCCTTTTCCTGTGGTATTCGTGTCAGCAAGGAAATAAGTGTATCCTTCGCTTGTTCCGTGACGGCAAGACAGCCATCCGCACACGCATAGACAGCATCCGCACACTGTATAAGCTCCTCATTATGCGTCACAACAATAATACATTTCCCGTTCCTTGCCGCAGCTACAAAGACCTCTTTCACAATGTGATGAGCTACAGTGGTGTCAAGAGAACCCAGAATATCATCCACTAGGCACAAGTCTTTATTCGCGTACAAGGCGCGAGCCAATGCCACACGAACTTTTTGGCCACCACTCAGCTTTCCACCACGGTCCCCTACAAACGTAGAGTCCCCTTCTTGAGCAAAGTTGTGATGGAGATCCTCATCAAGGGCCACCGCCTTTATCACCGCCCTGTATCTCGCAGAATCAAATGCAAGGCCAAAAAGGATATTCTGACGCAATGTCCCTGCCATTAAGAAAGGTGTCTGTTCTACAAACGACATTGAACTCCGTACAATGGTAAGTGAAGAAGTTGGCGTCATGTCAAATTCTCCTGCAAGACTATTTAAAAAGGCGCTTTTACCTGTTCCAGAACGTCCCACAACAGCAATTATTTGACCACGCAATGCTTGAAACTTTGGGATATATAACTTAAACATCTGTTCCACCGCACAATTACAGTTAGCTGCAGCTAATAGCAACTTCCCTTTCTCAACGTTGACCAAGGCATCCTGGCCGTCATCTTGTCGCAACTGAGAACTCGATAACCGATGCTGTTCCATACGATCAAACTCAAACGAGAGGTGACTTGGTGCATGCAGGAAAGAGTGCCTTCCCCCTTCCATATACGGGCCCCCCATATTTTCGTCCATGCTGTTTGCATGCGTGATGTTTTCCTTTACACCACTTAACGGTGTACCATTACCAGCATTAGATAACACCCAAATGCCCCCATCGAAAAAACAGTTTTGAACCTGTGGCATGGAAAGAAACGGTTGTAAACGCCGCCACGAAACACACGCCTCAACAAAGCCGGTGATCACCCATGGATACGCGTTTAATGGAAGAACAAGGGAACCAAAAAGCGCCAGGGCGCTGACAGCTTTACCAGGCGTTAGGTCCCCACCCATCCAAATAAAGGTGATAAAAGTAACAAGTGACACAAAAGTGGGTGTGACGGCCCAGCAAAAGACACAAAAGGCATCCAAAAATTTGAGCCAACGAAGACACTTCATGTATCGCAATCGTGGAATCCCCACCCATCGTTCCGCCATCCGGGACCAGCCACACATTTTAACGTAAAGTATGTTATTCACAATTTCTGTGATTGCCAAAACACGTTCATCGTTCGCCTGCATAAGATTGGTTTGCACCTGTTTAATGCGTTTAGCAAGCTGCATATTTACAGGAATGAGTACAAGCGTCACGACCACTCCTGCAACAAATGCAAAAGAGACTTGAACATACAAGAGATAAAGCGCAAAGACTAGTTGAAGTGGAAGCGCCCAGAGATCATTTATTGACTGCACTGCGTCTGCAATACGTTGCACATCCACTGAAAGGTGATTTATTAGATCTCCCTCTCTTTGACTTCCTAACTGTTGTAGGCAAGAACTGATGGCGCGGCGAAAAAGTTCCATGGTTAATAGATTTCTGTTATAGAGAGCCATCTTTTGTAATTTAATGTTGTAGTGCACACGAAGAAAGGTGCAAGTGATCGTACAGAAAACAATAAGCAGGATAGTGATGACCGAAAACTGAATGTTTCCTCCTCCGTCTTTACCCGTCCTCTTGTTTGTGCTTGCCCGCATTAAATTGTCCACTAGTTCACGAAGAAGATAGACCGGAAAAAAACCCCAACCTCATATACGAAACGCACAACTGCGAGCAAGACGTATGTGGCTCCCCAGTGGTGCACGATGGCGCGAATAAGGGAGATGTCTCCACCAAGGCGCACGCCCATACAAAACCAAGCAGACGTGACAGAGGAATCTATGCGTATGTCATCACTAAGAGGCCGCAGAGGCAACCCAATCTGTTTCTGCTCATCCTCGTGGCCAACACCACGACTATTACTATCATCATCACCGGCAGCAGCAGCATCAATTCCGATGCTACTTCCTTTCTTTGGGGTATTCGCATACAAAACAGGGGCAATGTCATTCACCATTAGCCAATCCCACCCAACAAGAGTAGGAAAGACAAGCGTGTGAGACACCGCAATAAACGTATCCACGACAATATCTTGAAGTCGAAAATCTGTAGAGATCAGCTGCATTGCAAAAACCGTCCACTCCGTTACCGAAATAGCAAACAACAGAATAGCCAGCACGGCATCCGAAAGGTTTCTGTGACGCATGCAACGCATTAGGAGCAACAACCAACAAACGACACCTACACGCGTCAACCAAACAACCCAGTCAACTCGTGTCGGTTGGGGATCATTGAGTTGATAAAGCACTGACACAAGGATGCCTCCGGTGACAAAAGCACAGCAGTAGTACAAAATCATCGGGGTGGGTCTTAAAAGACGACGTTTGAGGCACACTGCAGACAAAACAACAAGTACTACCGCCGTCCAAATTATCACGGCGTGTATGGTGTAAATTGTCGTCGCCATTTCATCAATTTGTTTTTGGTTCATTGCTAAGCTTGTTTGTATCTTGTTCCTCCTACCTCTGCGGCCGTGTCCCGGTGAAAGAGTGTAGGAGGCTGTGCTGATCCAGCTGCATTCGATACCATCACGCCGCACAGGGGAAGACGCAGCGACAGCCCAGGTGTAAAGCAGGAGGCAAGCCCAACAAAAAAAAAAAAAAAGAGTGATAATATTGCAGGGAATAAATCCTGCGCGATGCACGACGCATAGCAATGTACATCTATAAGGGATGCGCAACGCGATCAGCACACCGTCAAACAGGGAGAAAGGGTGCCAACCAAATACACAAATAAAAAACGAAACAAAAAATATTCTTCATTTTCGTTCCTTTTCGTCAATGTTTGCTAATATATATATGCACACACTATTATTTATGTTCACAAAAAAAAAAAAACACCCACAAAAAACCAGGGATAAAAAATCGTTTGGACAGGGCGGCAAAGTAAACACAGAGGCAACAACAATAATAACCACACAGGCTGACAACAATGAGGGAGGGTGAAACAAAAAAAAAAAAGAGCGCATTGACGTTACTACAAGAACTCCAGAAGCATATACCTAATAAGCGCACCCAGCTCTTCGCCTGTTAGATCGGTCATTATGGAGACGTTCCTTCTCTCCATCCCCTGAGGATGAAGACAGTATTATCCTCAGATGAGACGGTGGTGAGAATTGGTTGCGGTGTAACTTGTTAAGAAGCTCACAGTGATTATCATAGCTTTCTCGCAGCTTCGGCTCCAGAGAGTTAATATGTGGACGCAGATCTTTGCACATGTCACACTCATGAAATGGCTGAAGCAAGTGATGTAACGCAGGTTTATTTGAAGAAGAATCATCCGTTTCAGATGCAGCAGCAAGACAAAGACATTGCTCCTCCTTGGCATAGTAGGAAGCTTCGTTATCAAATTGTTTCTCTTCATCGGCAAGAAGCATACTGTAAGCATGCTGAAGAGCCGCTTTACTCTCTGGTAATTGCACCTGTAGAGAAAGACCCTTCTAGCTGCTGTTGACTTCCAATACGGTAGAAAAAATTTGGCGGTGTGCACTCAACTTGACTCTAAACTCAGTTCTGTCTCCACCGAGTTTCAGTCGTATGACCCATATTACGAGCTCCACTCAAAAACGGTCCTCCTGTACCGTAAAGATGACGCGTCAATGCCTGGATGCAGCCAACACCACATGTTGGTGGCTGCGCCAGTGTCGATGTTCCCCGTTCTGTGCGGCTCAATCGCGACCTCACCAACACCTTCAGACTCCACTGAGGCAACACTACTTGAAGATGGAGATATCAGTTCGTCCAGATCATCATTAAAAAAAATTCCCACTGTACACTCCTTGATAAGAAATGCGTAGTACTTAACAAAAAAAAATATTACGGAATATGTGGTCCACATCCGTTTCATTGTTGTACGATGTCAAATACTTCCTCACACTACTGTACGGTTCATGAAACGATTAAAAGGTGTTTAGCCTCTTGGTCAGAAAGGCAATGCGCTGGCCACCTTCCAGAATCCCGCAGAAAAATCCAGGAAAAAGAGCGGCAAGAACCTCAAAGAGGACTTACTTATTCTATACGCAGCTCGTCCCCTGTTGTAAAGCGTTTAAATGCAACATTTTGTTCGTCCTTCGACCGCCACACACACCCACACCTTCGTCCTCGATCCTGCATACGCTTTGTATGCGCATAAACGGCTGGCAT
This sequence comes from Trypanosoma rangeli, assembly GCF_003719475.1. Classification (NCBI taxonomy): domain Eukaryota; phylum Euglenozoa; class Kinetoplastea; order Trypanosomatida; family Trypanosomatidae; genus Trypanosoma; species Trypanosoma rangeli. The sequence continues at coordinate 69,887 of NW_021705777.1, forward strand.
AAAACGACGGCCGATAGGAAAATAAAAAAAGGCTACGACCTGCCTTATAAAGTTGAGGACGTAATGGAAGGCAGTATCAGCAGCAGCATCAACGCTCGCAGCCACAGGTGGGTGAGGAGGTTTTCCTTCCTCTTTCACTTGTTCGCCTGACGCGTGCGGTGCTTCCGGTAGTGAGTGACCGTACATGGCAATCAATTATGCCTCCAGTTACTCTTCACGGCCGTGAAGTGCGATGGCTAAAAAAAAGATGTATTTGTCCCAGACACCAACACCTGCAGAATGCCTCAGGTTTTACCTTTTTATTTCTGTTTTTTTTTTATTATTTGCTATGCGCTTCATTTTCTACCCAGAAGGCAGCGAGGCGTGGCTGCTGCAGTAATCTTGCCGCCGCCTCCCGCCCTTCCTCACTAAGCATGCTGAGTGGCAATAAAAAGCTGCAACTACGCCCCAGCCTTTTCTTCGTGTGTCAAGGAAATCCCATCAAGGCAAACATGAAGAGGCAAACAAAAAAAAAAAAAAGAATGTCAAAGAAACAACAAAACAAAAAACAAGGGGGAGAACAGGCAGCATGAATCATAAAAGCCCTCACGGTGGAAAAAACAAAAAAAAACGTTTTGCGGCATCCACAACAAATACCAAACAACAAAAAAAGATAGGCGGATAGCTCCTGCAATAAAAACGCATTGTATGCATGTATTTTCCTCTTTGTTTCCCTTTCATTTGGGTGTTCGTTCCACCCAAATCATTCACACTGTCCGTTTATTTCTTTTTCCATGTAGAGATTGTTCTCTAAAGACAGGTTCCCATCCACTTTTTTCCTTTCTCGTCTGTCTCAGTCGTCACTTGTTCACGCTCCTTGGCTTGTTGTTTTCCTCTCACGCACCCACTGCAAATTCCCTCAACAACAGCCAAAGCGAAAGCAATAACAACCAAAAAAAAAAAAAGGCAACGCACCACCAAAAAACACACCACAGATAGAACGTAGTGTCGGGCACAGTTGTGTCAAAACAACAAGGAGAAACACCAAAAACAAACGACAGAAGTGAATCGATAAAAAAACTCACTCAAAAATGGCGCACAGAGATCATAAACAAAAACAAAAAACAAAAAAAACACACACACGTGTAGCAAGGAGCGGAAATCTCCCTCCCCCCTCCCAACCCAACCCTCTCTGAAAAAAAGGCATAAAAAAAAAAGGGACAGCTTGCCTTGTCTTCCGCGTCCCCATAGGAGGCGAAGCGCATTCATAGAGCAACCACAGGAAAAAAAAAAGACCGCAATAGCGACAACACAAAAATCGCTGCTTTTAGCAATGTTCATACCTTTGTTGTTCCTCCTTTTGCCTTCCCGCTCCTCTGGAAGGACAGAATGCAGCTGAGAGACCCATTTCCAACCACTTGTCTTATTTGTGGCGCCACGTGCCACATGCACCCATCAGAGCCGTTGGCGTTCACCACAACCCCACCCCATGAACGGTCAGTGAAGGCAATTATTTTTTCCACTCTCTTTTTCACTCGTTTTTTTTTTCTTAATGGAGATTAAGAAGCGGAGATGATTGAGTGTGTTTGAGGGAATTGAGAAATTGAAGCAACTTCACACCACACTTGACAATAATAAAAGCCAAAAAAAAAAACTAGTGGAAAATAAGTGACCATAGCCACCACTCATCTACATGTATACTATATATGTCTGGTGCTCTTTTTTTGACTGATGGTGACGGTCTCCGAAAATAGTAAATATGCGAAGATTCACTTTAGCCACGCAAGCCAAGTAACAAACCGAGAGAAAAGAATGAGAGAGAATAAATGCACAGACTTACAACTAATCAGGTTCAATAATATCATATATATATATATATTATGCGTTCTACGTATTTGTGTAAAGTTTAACTTGCACAGACCTCCTTTCCCCCCCCCCCTTTTTCCCTCGTCATTGTGTGTTTGTGTATGCGGGTATGTCTCGTGTTTTTTTTTTATTATGCCTGTATTTTATCTGCCTTAGCAAGGCACCTCAGTGTCTGTATAAATAGTAACCTGCACATGCCCTTATATGTTACTTCGGACGCTTAAATTGTATATATATATATATTTATATATATAATACGTATCCTTCAGTCTTCTTAGGCGCGTCAAGTGGCGTGAGCCAAAGATTCCAGCGAGCTCAAAGACAGTCTGTTGAATGCGGAATCAAACCTTGTTACTGGTTTGTCATCCTCTGACGGCCTCAGTGAAAGCATGGGGTTTGAAAGGTCGCACCCTGCAAACGGGCTAAGCGAGGTGGTAGGTGCCGTGATCACTGCATCCTTCTCTTCCTCCTTTTCCTCTTCCTCCTTAATTTCCTGTCGCAGGAAATTAACGATATCCTTCATCGCTGGACGCTGAGCCACGTCTTCCGACAACATCTTCTGAAAAAACACCTTTTCCGCAGGGTACTTATCCACAAACTCCCTTGAAAACACACCGTGACGTGCCTCCCCCAGTGTGTGGTACCGTTCATGCTGCGTGGTAAACATACAGTAAAACTCAAGCGCAATCAAACCCAGCGAGTAAATATCGCTTGCCTCGGTTGCAGTCTCTCCACGTTTCTGCTCAGGGCTGCAGTAAAGAGGCGTACAAGCATGAGCTGACTGCTCCTCTGCACTTATACAGGAGTTAGACGTAACCTCACCTGCGCCGTCGCATATCTTACGCAAGCGTGTACGATTTTTTTTCGAAAGGCCAAAATCCCCAATTTTCATGATCCCAGAGTCCGACATAAAAATATTTCTTGGCTTGAGGTCGCAGTGAACCACATACTGCATGTGCAAGTACTGCAGTCCCTCCGCAATTTGGAGAAGGTGCGTTAGGTTACTTAAACGAGTGAAGCTTGCTCTCTCAACAAAATGGTCAGCCAGAGTGCCGCGCTCAAACCACTCTGTCTGAATAAATAACACGGTATAACATTTATCGCTAGAAGCAGATTCCATGAGGTTGCCGTCAAGGGTGTCAAAAGTTTCCGAAGAGAGGTTGTCCATGGTGTCATCGCGATGAAGTAGACCAAGTTTCTTGGCAAAGTTCTGTGGCAAGCATTCAACCCAGGCATTGAAAAAACGCACGACATTAACAGAATCAAAGGTACTATGCAGCACAGCTTCCTGTATATAAATTTCGTTGTCTTCTGGTATAAGAATTGCCTTAACTGCATATGAAACTCCAGTCACTTGGTGCTTCACACGGAAAACACTTCCTTCCGCTCCAGACCCAATTTTTTCAGCTGTTTGAAACTGCAGCTTAAAAAGCTGCGGTAAAACTTGTGCATTTGAGGGAATAAACGACTCACTGCTTGGTTTGTCGCTCAGTGAAACATCATCATCTACTGAGTGTTTCCACCATGAATCCACACGAGGCATTGAATTGGTTCCTATCATGCTTGTTTTACATGATGGATGCATCTCATTATCCTGTAATAGAGTCATAGGAGTGGAACTCTGCCGGAGTTCAGGTGTGCAAGATAGTCCCAATTTCCCACGTGCGTCATCCACGCATGCTCCACTGCGTTCCAGCGTAAAGCTGCGATGCAAAAGGTTGGACTTTAACAAACCGGGCACGGGGGATTTACCGACGCGATCCACAAAAACTTCCTGTCCAACTCCTGTATGCCTCATGTACCACCGGATGACCACAGAAAAGAAAGCTGCGGAGAAGGAAATAAAACCGCAAATAGAATTAAACACTACGAACAGTGTACTTCCTGTACTTGTGTGAGACAACGGAAACCAAGGCACAAGCGCAAGCTGCGATGACGTTTTAGAATTGCTGTCATTGGGAAGACTATTTGGCAAATTCCCAGCAGAGGCATCACACCCACGAATCCAAGAGCACTGCTGATATGAATTTTGAAGCTCACGAAGTTCAAACTCATCGGCAACAATGTCAAATTCCCAGGTACTGGGAGATCGATGCAAGTTAAAGGAAACAATATTCCGTCGTGGCTCCTTTTTGATAATAGCTGGGAGATAAGGCAAGTCCGTTCTCCCCATAGTCAATAGTTCAACTACATCCTTGATACGAGTTGTTGCCTCAAACCGGTAAATGGGAAGAGGCAGCACCCCGCCCCCGTCTGATATCCAAACAAACGCAGACATAACAGTACTAAGTGAATTCACAACGGAAGGCCAAACAGCCGCATCTTTCAATTTACTCCAAAGTATGTATTTGTCCCGGTCAATCTCTCGAATCATCAACTGTTTGGCGAGGTTTTCTTTATGGAACTTCTCATCCAAAGCCGCTGGTTCCATACTTCCTTTTCCCGCCTTGTTGACATCGTTTGTAAAAGGCACATGATCTTTGCCACCACAGTCACCTGTTTGAAGCAGCCCTTGGAGGGCACGAGATACAAACTTTGGATCATCGTCCGCCGAATCTTCTTCAGAAACGCGCAAAGAAGTCTTTTCAGAGACCTTATACTGAGCTATACTCATCTTCCAACTGTAGTGACCAGGACGCCGCACATTAAGAGTAAAGTCGTACCGCACAACATGCATGTAAGAAAGTAAAAAAAATGGTTCCGGCACTGGTTTACCGTCGTAGCCATCCACATCGATAATCTGCGCTGATGTAGTCACAAATATATCTGTATCTCCCACCAGTACGTGTTTCTTTTTAATTAGTGTCGAAAGATTCATAAAACAACGAGGATGCATCTGTGAAAAAGGAGTTCCACCTCTACCTTTTGTGCTGTCTCTAACCTCCCCTTCGTTTGGCCCTGCTTCCACTTCGGTGTCACTGCAGGCACAACACTTATCTGACGTATGCCTCCAACACTGACATGGTGCAAAACAACGCCTCGTAAACAGCACACCCCCCTCCAGTATAAAAGGCAATGCAAAGGGGTCTTGACTAATCACTGGCTCCCTCGCATGCTGTTGAATTTCCACACGCAGCATGTCTCCACCTGTGTCCACAGTCCACAATGGTTTTCCATCATCGAGCCCATAAGATGAAATTTTACCATCCTTTTGCAATAACAGTAGCATGTTTGGGTGAGGTGGCCGGTAAGACCGCACCAGTTCTTGAAAGTCCGGGCCGGCGTCAGGAATAACAGTGCCTACTGTCTCCGTCTCCACGCGTTGTAGTAAATTCACATCTTGCGGAACCAACTGGGCTGCAGACACAGACAGGAGCCTAGTGTCACCCACATCTAACGACAACCCAAGGACCAGTATGCAGAGAAGTAGAAGCCTAATGCGACGGTAGGCATTCAACATTTAAGAAAATGCCAGAGGTGAGGTACGTGCTTCAACGAAATTCCCGCAAAAAAGAAAAAAAAGGGAAGGGGAGGGGGAGGTGAGGAGGGACTTCACAAGCCTGCAGTGTGACTGCCCAACCACGGAACCGCCACGAGTAGACGTTGTCACTGAGAGAAGAAAGCAACAACGAACGCCGAATGAAAATAAAAACAAGACCAAATAAGTCCAAAACTACCAGTTTGCCCAAAATGCAGCTAGGAAAGAGAGCAACGCAATCCACTTGGGCCACCCCACGCCCTCCTTCTTCTCTGATCTAGGCGAATGATGTTGCGCTGGGGCCTCAATATGCTAAATACGGCACTTGAAACCTCCTTTGCTTCTACTTACTGTGCAACTTCTCGGTGTGTGGAATGACAAAAGATTTTCCTTTCCGTAGTGTGTGTGTGTGTGTGAACAACACTCGCACAGTAAAAGAAATGACACGGAGAGAACTGACAACTGACGAAAAAAAAAAAAAGGGGGGGGGGGNGGAAAATAAATACAGACCGTCACCTGCAACTAAGAGCCAGGAGAGTAGCAAAAACACCAAAACAATAATAATCAGTTTCACCTAAAAAAAAAAAAAAAATGGAGGATGTGTGTGTGTGTGTGTGTGTGTGGCTGCAACAAACGGGCTGTAAAAACGGATAACAGCAGAAACTAGAGACAAAAAAAAAAAAGGCAATCTTCTCAACTGCAGCGTGCCACCGTCGCCCAGACACCACCACCGTCACCCTCCTCTTTGCCCAGCAACAGCCGAAGCAACGCGACACCCACATCTCGTGCTTCTTCTCGTTCCGATTGGAACACCATCTGCTCCCTAAGTTCGCCCAGTGTTTTCGGCACACTAATAACGGCATTCAACACACTCCGCTGAAAATCAACCCGCATGGACTGAAGTGCGCTCATTTCCTTCGCATCCGCAAAGGAGAACCGCGTCGTCAGGATGTGCCTTGCCGGTGGCAACTGAATGGCCACAGGAGTATCAAGAACCTGAGAACTCCACCAATCTTCAGGTAAAAACTAAACTCTTCTGAGCCCAGAACCGTCTCTACACGACTACGTCTCACGGTGGTATCAACCGTCACGACACGTCTCTTCTCCCTGTAGTACCTCAAAAGTGCATCTTTGGCCAAGCCCTGCAAAGTCCGCACAGCAGCAGCGTCGTAATTATACAAGGAGGTTAATGCTTCAATGTATAGCAAGGACCCAAGTACCCGCGCGGCATCATCCTCTTCGTACGTTGAAAAGTCACCAATGACATTCAACGCGTCTGTGCAGCGTCCTGAAAAGCGTTGGCACGCCTGGGAAATAAACAGGTCCATGTTTGCACTGTTCAAAATATTACTCTTGGCATCCCAAAGCCGCTCCACATCCTTATTGAAGTTAAAGGGTTCTACGTAGTCTTTCATGACGGCGTTCGCATCCAAATCTTTTACCTGACGCTTAAGGAACTCTAACTCACGCAACTTCGTCTTGACAGACATACTATCGAGCACGCGTATCTCGGACTTCACGCGCTCCACCAGCTCATCGATGGTTTCCTCCTCGTTCGTATCCTTTACTTCTTGCGTGCTGTCTAATGACGTCCCCCCCGTCACCAGACGATCTCGCCGTGCCGACGGCGTCTTTGTGCAAGCATCCTCTTCAGTTTTAGCATTGGCGGCGAAGCGCAAAACGTTTCCAGCGATTGAAGAGGCAGATCCCCTACCTGGGGAAGCATCAACGTTTCGCATTTCTGACTTTCCACCCCGTGTGGGGTGCTTGTCAGGTCGAGCAGGTACCGCCTTACTTCGCGCAGTCCTCGAACGACTCAACACGTCACGAACGGCGTGCAGGCGTCGCTGCTCCTCCAGCAGTCCGGCCAGCTGCCCTTCAAGGGCATCCAGCTGCTCCGCATCCGCGGCAATCCGAAACACGACGGAGTGAATGTCATCCAAGAGACATCCTACAGCGTCAGCGTGGACGGTGGATGAAAGTGCCGCAAAACACAGCATCTCAAACGCCTCGCTCATCACACCTGCTGCTTCCCCCACCCCGCCCCACCCACAGACTCGCTACACAACAAGGAAAAACCCAGGCACACACAAAACAACAACAAAAAAAACAACGCAACTTCAGCAATTGTGTTGCATAACTAAACAGAGCAAGAGGGAGGCAACGCTCAAACTCAAAGTGAGACATTCTCACACCTTCTATTCAAGCATGCAGGGCATTATTCGCAGCTTAACACCACTGCAGGCAGAGAAGGTAACAGACAGCAACGACAAGGAGAGCAACAAAAAAAAAAATCAACAACAACAACGCAAACGATAACAAGAAGAACAAACAGCAAAACAATAACAACAACAATAGTGGTCTATCGTTTCCCGTGCATGTATCCAGCAAACCGTTTATCAAACTGACACTTTTTCCAACCTTCATGCTGCATCACTGTCTCCACGGCAAGTGTATGAATCGGTGCATCGCCCCAGCGATAGCGCATTATCCCACGTGGCTCCTCCGTGTCCAAGAATTGAAACAAGGAATGATACAGCTGATGACGTTTTAATTTCATCGCTCCAAGCTCAAAATTGTTGTAATACATAACTCCTTCATATTTTTTGGTACTTGCATTTAAAGCAAATCCTGTTAACCCTGCTAACTCTGCAGGAGAGAGAGCCGCTTTGGCCCACTTCAGAAATGTTGGCCAAAGCTCCCACACAACACGTGGATTTTCACCCCGAATGCTTCTATAGCCATAGACGCAGTGGTTTACCTGCATCAACTTAAATACGTCACATGGAACATGTGACGTTAGGTAAGAATCCGTATCCAGCCTCCAATAATACTCGTAGACATCCAAGGAAGGCAGTCGCCACACAAGTCCTGCCCAAAAGCGGCACATGATGCGATATCCTCGTCCTTGATATCTTCGCTGTGGTGGCGTTCGCATCCACGCGGCAAGCTGCTTTTCCGTCACACCATCAGGTAACTCACGCCAGAACCTTCCCACGTCCTCAAAGCTCACCCGACAAGCCGAAGGTATCGCGTCCCGTATCGCCGTTTGCCACTGTTCAGGCATGTCTTCATGGAAAATGTGCACTGGATACGAGAAGTATACCAGAAAGTGCGCCTCCAGCAGGGGAAGTGTCCTTGACAAGAAAAAAGGCTCGTTCTTTCCTGCAAGAAACAATATAACTCCATTCACTTTGGAGTCTGTGTTGCTGTTCTTGCGGAGGGCGGATGTGCACGTCGCAGCGACATTACGTGACACCTGTGATGGTGTTGCCGCAGTACTAGAAGAAACTCGTGAAGATGCACTGGTCCTGTCCTCGTCATGACTTTCCATCGCTGAAAGAAGAATCCACGTCCCAAGGCAGACGACTTCTACTGCAAAAATCCACATCACTACGCATTTCAACCCGAGTACGTTGTGTCTCATCCACCTCATGCATCCCCACCCTACATGCAATTAATTTTGTGAAATAAATAAATAAAGGGAGGAAAAGAAAGAAAGAAAAAAAACTAGTCCATCCGTCCCTTCTTCCTCTTCCCCCGCAGACACACACGCGGACGTGCAGCACAACGGATGCTTGCAACAGATACAATATCAGTATGATATCTGTGTCCCCAGCAATAATCAGCATCAACGCATTGAACAAATGTAAATACTATACGTAGCAACGTTGAACACACGCACTCCCAAACACCCTCAAAGAGGGCAAAAAACAAACCAAGAAGTGGATAATTAAATATACTCATTTATATTGGTAAAGTAAAGGTGCAACGCATCGTTCTTCCAAACTTCTCTAGAGCATTGCAAAAGAGAGAGTAAAATTCACGAATTTTGCTTCCCTTTCCTCATGCGTGCGCAAAAGAGAATACTGTGTGCCCAACCACAGTAATCACCAAAAAGCTCCTTAAACCCCAACTGAATGGCATCATGATGTTTAGACGAAAGCGCCGGCATCTTCATGTCATGTTCTTTCCCTTTCCTATACCAATCTGCCAAGACTATTTTCCAATCTAGTCCCTTGACTGATACTCCTGCCGATAAGGATTCCCCTCCACGATCTCGTTTTCGGTCCCGCCCAATTACGTCGGAATAGTACTTTTTCCCACACACTTCCGCCTTAGCAAAGTACTCTGTCGCAACTTGTGCCATGTGCGTATCAACAGGCACAAGCTCGTGATGACCCAGAGCGAATAAAAGGACACAATCAGCTACTTTGCGTCCCACACCAGGAAGTGACAAAAGTTTTTCCCGCTGCTCAGACAAACTGAGACTCGCGTTCAAAAACTCGTCATACCACTTGTAAGAGTACATGACAGAGACAGGTCCAGTTCCTCCTTTCCCTCTTTTTTGTTTGCTTGTACCACTGGCCTGAATGATGGAAGCACACTTAATAATATACTTCCCACGGTACCCAAAACCAAGCGCACGCAATTCATCTTCAGACCTGCTGGCTAATTGATCCATGCTAGGCATAGAGTGTAAAGTTATCCAATCCTCGTCTCCTTTAGTAGCCTTGTTGACATTTTTTTTACTCTTCTTAGGGCTATGGTACGAAGAGCTCACGTTTCGAACATCGCCCGTTACAGGGTTGTACTCACATAAGCAATCTCCGTAGCAGGTGGCCAGTTTCTCCACAAGTCCCGTGATGCGCTGCACGTTATTATTCTGTGAGCAGAGAAACGCTAGCAGCGTTTCATGAAGATCCTGCCGCAAATGACGAATGTTGACGGGATGTTTTTCGCCCCTGTTCAAAGTGAGGTAGCGTACCAGAGGATGGTCGTGCCTCGGATTTTCCAGTGTCCAGCGTCGCCATAACTGTTGCAGGTCCACATCTAAAGCCAGATAATGACATAAAAAACGGGCTTCTGCGGACACCTCCAATGCTGTCTTTAGCTCACGATGAAGGCAGCGAAACCACAAAGCATCCCCATGGGACTCAGAAAAGGACGAAAAAGAAGAACGTAACCCTTGTTTTGCCTCCTCTTTCTGCTGAAATGCTGGTAACTCGGACGAATAAGGGGCGTCAGAGAGCTCGTACACGCCCCGTTCCACCACGCCAACCCAAGTGCCCCGCGGTGTGCGACGCCAACGGAAGCACTGCCCTCCGCAGAGTGTCATTGGCAAGTGCACCCCTGCCGTGGATGGCAGCGCATGCCACGCGTGCACCATGACCTGAATAAGATAATAGTATTTAAAGAAGAGTAAAATAATAATAATAATAATGACAACAGTGTTTCTCCTCAATTACCCTCCCCCTCCCGTTTTTCTTGTTTTTTTTTTCTGTATTTTAAGAGAAGCAGAAGTTTGGGTAGTAGACATCTCGTTATGGGCAACAAACACACCGCGTTACAAGTCCGCACCAAGATGCGCCAAGCAGACACTTTTGAGGAGGATTCGGCCCTCCTCAATGAATGTTCCCTACCCTTTCCCTCTAGGAAAAAAAAACAAAAACAAAAAAAAACACACAGTTTCTTAACAAATCAGAGGAACTTCGGGCACTCAATTCGCCTGCAAAGCCCCACAAACTTGTTCCGCAAGGGCGCGGGTTTTGGCGTCAGGATGCATCAACGCCACCGACCCCAAGACTGCAAGAGCCTCTCCTAACGGTGCCTCATTCATGTGAGATTCTGTCATAAAGATATCGGGTGCCGCACCCAAGAGTGCCGATAGCAACTTCACACCCTCAGACTGAACCTGTGGAAGTCCGGCGTATCTTGCACTACCCACCGCAAAGGTAAGGATCGCCTTTCGATCGGTAGCATCAAGGAGCATTAATGCGTTTTTCGAGGGAGTTGTGTGCCCCTGCGTTATTTCGTCGCCAGAGCACTTTGAACGTGTGCCAGTGGTGGCCATTACAGCCAGAAAAAGAACGTGACAACTTTCGGCAACCACCTGCGCAATGTCCTTCCTAGCAAGACGTAGTACTGTACTACAGACCGCGTTGGCGAGTTCAATTAAATGCGGCATATATTGTTTAAAATACAAGCCAACCAACGTCCTCCCTAAAGAATGTGCTCGCAACAGACTGAGAGCACGCTGATGAATGTGAATGGCCAACTCAAAGCGTCCAAGCAGGTGAGGAGAGAGATCCCATTCCACGGTGGAATCGGCGACGTTGCGACTCTCCTTCGAACGCATCACCTGCTCACGACACTGAGCTGCCAACTGAGTCAGTGGAAGCATAACAAACGGGAGCACGACATCGTTAAATACCGAGCGATTTAACCCAACAACTGTAACAATTGCCAAACACTCCACCGCGGATCGGCTTAAGCGCTGAGAAGCTACAGTGCAGGGACCATCAGGGACTTTTGCGTCATCTTCATCCAAAAGCCACGGCAACACCACCTTTTCAGCCCAACGCCCAACCATCTGGGCAGCACCCACCAGCTCAGCTAATTCCATTTCTTCCGTTTCCAGGGAGGCAAAAGCCTCCGACGCTTTTTCCTCTTTCGGTCCACGTTCCTTAGCCACCGTATTAGACCTCATCTCTTCTGAATGAAATGAGGACGGGTTCTGAAGCAAGAAAAAACCCACGCAAAAGAACCCCACACGATACACAAAGCACACCTCCTCACGAGAATCAGGTAACAAAAAACCATCTCTCATGTATCCTGACTCTAGATCACGTAGCCGCTCCAGCAGAACGGAGACGTTGTATTTGCACAACACCTCGAGTAGTAGGCGCTGACCATCCAGTGACAGCTTTTCGCAAGATGTTGCAGTGAGAAGAATGCTCCACAAAAATTCCCACATCTCCGCAATAGGCGGAAACATCTCACTTACCGCGGTAAATGATGCAAAATTTTGCTTTGGACAGCCGCGAAGAAACAGCAATGGCGCTATTATTTGATAACTTGCCATATTGGAATCAGGTGCCGTTGAAGGACTTGCAACATTTTCTAACCAGGGCCTTGACTGGTGTTCGCCTTCTTCTTCGGTCGACTTCATGATATGAAGGCACCCCAACGAGAGTGCAACTAAACCATCCTTTCGCGCACCACATACAGACGCTATTTGGGTCATTATACGAATTACAAGTTCTTGCTCCAATGGAGCACGCGCCTCCATAGCACGCTTCAGCAATGACAGAACACATGCCTCCGTCCACTTTAGTACACCCTCCGCCCAGTGACGTCCCAACAACACCACAACCTGTACAAGTCGTTTGTTAACAGTCCCCTCTTCCGCCGTGGAGGAACTGGTTTCATGTTGACTTTCAACGGTGTCCTGTAATGTGCCAGAATGCAATGTTGCAAACGCCACAATATCAGCTGGTGTGGAAGGAGTAGCACAGATCGCTGGCACACTTTCCCCCAATAAAGCCAATGACTCTTGTATCAGTAGCAGCACAATACTTTCGTCTCCGCTGTGGGCTTCAACAACAGAGCGTAAGGCTTGCTGTGCGGCCGATTGTCTTTTAATGGACCTGTCACGTTGTGTCGCCAGCTTTAGCAAGGAACGACAAACATCCTCTGGCCATACTTTGGCGAATAGCTTTGAACTTTGCAGTCTAATCTGCAATTCCTCGTCCTGGATGCGTAATAGCAGTTCCTCCGACAAAAGCCTCCATACCGGCCGCATCTGTGCTGACGTAAAAGCCTCCCCATAAACAGAGTCCTCGGAGGCCTGAGGAAGGGCGGCAAGGACATCTAAAACATTATGCCGCGTCTTTATGTCACCATGCTGCAACAAACGAAAAAGTGCGGGCAGAATTGAATGAGGTCGTTCAACAGCCGCATGGATCAATAGACCGACGACACATTGCGATGCCCCATCACGATCATCCGATAGAAGTTCCAAAAGTTGATCAGAAGAATCAGCAATGACGCGAAAGGAGGAACTGTTGGATGAGCTATATAATATTAACCGTGATAGGAGTGCACTCAACTTTTGCACATTCTCATCCCTGTAGCGAAGCCCCCGCTGAATAAGCGCATTATGAATCTGTTGAGTTAAGCTTAAATCCGTTAACCAGAGTGCAGCCTGCATCGATGGAGCAGGGGCCGCCGATACAGCAGCAAGCGCCCCTGAAAGAAGCATTGTGGTGGCAAGAAACACGTTATTTTCTTGTTCTTCTCCCTCCAACGCCGGCACGGATGACACAAAAGAAGCAATAAGAGCCACTATTTGTGCGTCGGTATGTTGCACCTCCACACTACCGACGCTGCTGTGGATGTATGTCCATACATTTGATACGCTCCGACACATAAAAAGAAGTCTTAGTGTGTTTGTCCACATTATTTCACTTGTGGCATGATAGTCCTTTGAGTGTTGCCCAAACTGCCGTTCAGCAGATCGCTGAGAGCACCCAAATGTTTCTTGTTTATAAATCAGCTGGGTGAATACATCATCTAAAGCACGTTTTACCACCGCAACTGCCTCAATAGCAGCCTGAGTCTCCTTTGGGGCGTCCACATTGCTTACAGAGTTCCTGTACGAAGCAACTTCATTTTGTATCCAGTCCAACGCACGAAGCAAAGCCCTTCTTAAAATGGATACCACGGTCCAGATGCGAGAAGGGGCATCGCGATCCAACACCATACGGCGACTAGACATTGTCTGTCTCTCATTCTCATGAACTTCCAAGACATCCAGCGCAAGGTCATGAAATAAGTGTAGCAGTGCATTGTTCGCCTCTACTGTCAGACGGGAAGGTGCGCGTATCACGCTGCGCGCCATCTTAGGTGCTTCGTCATCAGCTAAAGGGGCTACAGGAAGAGGTTCCGTCAGCACAATGTCATCCTTCATGTCGGCCATCGTTGCCACGTAGGGCACCACGTCATCCAGCAATCGTTGGGTAAATTCCACAAAATGGCTGTAAAGTCGCTTGCCCTTGACACAACCGTGTGCTACGGCGCGAACGGTGCCAGAGAGGATAAGCAGATAGCCCAACGCTAGACGACGGTGAACACCCAGATGTTTGTGAAGAAATGAACTTCGAACACCCAGGGAACAAAGAGCCTCCACCCAAGCTGCTGTGCAGCTTGGCCGTTCATTCCCCTCACCAAACGCTGTCGCTTCGTCGCACAATAATCGGGTGGATACGTACACCAGTGTTTGCAGACTCGCCTGTGAGGCTAACGCGCATGCGCACATACGACACAATACGGTTTCACTCCCAGTTGCACTAGTACCTGTTGGGGTTATGATTGTCGTGTCTGGCGCCAAGGATGAGGGTGATGTCTCATGAAACGTGGAAGGTCCTTGCGAGGGGTGCGGAGTAGCGACGGAGAGAGAAGCCCGGTTTACGGCGTATGCCAAGCTACGGAAGGCCTGAGAGAGATGGTAATCATGTAACTGTTCGTCACTGCAGACCCTGGCGCGCAACAATCGTTGGAGCGCCGTCTCATACGGCTGCACATCCAGTAACTGCATGGGCCACCTCGGGGGTGATGGAACTATGGCCCAACTTCAAAGAAAAAGCAAAAAATAAATAAATAAACCCACCTTTGCATCACAAAGAGAATAACATCAGCGAAGAGAGATATATATAAATGGCTTTGCTTGAACGATATGGCAATAGATTGAGGTTCAAAGATGAAAGACACTGATGAATTGACAGATACATGCACCGGCACACTTGTCCCTTTACAAACTTTTTTTCTTTCCTTCTTTTCTTCACTGCTTTCTCAGATGCACATACATATTATAACGAACAAATAGTCTCTTCCAGTTCGTCATTAGTGTCCTGCACTGCAGGCAACTCCAGATCGAGGAAAAAAAAAAGAACAGATAATAAACACATACACTTGAGCACTTCTTCCCATCCTTCAACTGAGGCACAGACAGCACAATGGGGTGGCAGTACCCCCCGTCCCAAATTCATCAGTGGAAAAAAAATATAATAATTAATAATAAATAATAATAAATAAGCAGATACACAAAGGCATAAAAATAAAAAAACATGACAAAATAAGCCCCATGAATATATATATATATATATATATATATATATATATATATAA
>NW_021705780.1:0-6744 GCF_003719475.1 Trypanosoma rangeli
ACAAGACTGCTCTGCTTCCTGGCGCGTAGCGAGCACAAGCTAGCGGCTTTTGGCCGCGACACCGTCCAACTCCGCCAGTTCGGGGGTCCAAAACGACGGCTTCCGGCGGCTGTCTGCCGGGACTGCCACCTTGGCGGCCCGCCGTCTGCCTGGCGTAATTCGTTGTTCTGCGCCGCCCATGTTGCCCCCATACCCCGTGGAATCCTGCGGAGCTGATTGACTGCGTGGCGATATCTCCTCCGGTTGGCCTCCCCCGCGTAGGCAAACTTCGGGAAGGCCTCGGTGGGTTGGCGGGCGCGCTATCGCACACTGATCTCGCCGCGGGATCCGGGTGGAATATCGCGACCCCAACCCACCGCAGTTGCCTCGCCTTCTGCGCGGGGCAGCTTCTCCAACTCCACCCCGGCGACACCGTCAGCTCCATTCATACCACCGCCCCGACAGGTGCGAGCAACGCCGCAGTGCCGAAACCCCAACAGGATGGAGCTATTTACTTGAGTATAAGAGAAAAAAGGCATGGAGAAAAAAAAGGATTTGGTGGTTGCTGAAGGCGCCTCGTGAGCGTGTTGGGAGAGAAGTAGGTGAGCAGTTAAATATTGCACCTGTTTTTTTTTTGTGGTTATTATGTTAAGTTTTATTTTCTTCTTCCACGTTCCTAACGGAGATGTTTCGCGTATTTGGCCACACAGCCTTGGTAGCGCGTTGTGCCTGCCCTGGCTTTTTTTTCTTTTGTTATTACTAACAGTGGAGGGAGCAGTTATCGTCGTTTTTTTGTTTTATCTTGTTTTTATAAACTCGCAGGCGGCCTCTCCGTCAGAGCCCACCACCCCATTCTTTTCTCATCCGTGTGCGGTACACGCGTGTGTCTTCGCCTCTTCCCTCGCGTCCTCTGGTGCCGCTTGCATGTCCAAGAAGTGACTCCCCCGTACCCTTCACAGAGAGAGAGACGCAGATGGTGGTGGGATGGCAAAAACACAAAACAAAAATGAAAGGACAAGCAACAACAGCAGCGACTGAAAGGATATATATGAACGAGCGTTGGGAAGACGACGACTTCAGTGGGGCACACTCACACAATAACAATAGTGAGGGTGCAAAAGAAAGAGGAGGAGAAGGAAGTAGAAAAGTAAAAATGAAAAGAAAAACAAAGCAAAGCAAAAGAAAAGAAAAACAAGAGCCGCGCCCGCAGGCACACGAAGAGAGAATCTGACGCTGCAACGACGACAGTCGCCCCACTCCCCCCCTCCTCCTCCTCGTTCCCCTCATCCTTCCTTCCCTCCTTCCTTGTCCTCGCCGTTGGCTCACCAGTTGAAACTCGCGCCGGCGCCCACACCAGTCTCGACAGTCTCTGTTTTCTTCTCGCTTTTAGCCGCCTTTTTTTCCCCCCTTTTATTATTAGCTGTTATTTTTCCTCCTCCTTCATGACTTCTGGTCCCCTCCTCTATTCCCGTCTTCTTTGCTCCTCTCTGACTTTATATTGCCACTGCTGGGTCAACGACGGAGCGCCTCCCACTTGCTGTCGTCCCTCGGTGCCACTGAGGGCTTCGGTGGGCCCCGGTGACCCCCGCGCCCAGCCCCATCGCGTGGCCAACTTCCTCTGGAGCCCTCATTACCATCGTTGTTGCTGACTTCTCCTCCATGGCCCGTTCCAGGCGCAGTTGGTGGTGGTGGCGGCGGCTGCGTCACGGGCTCGTCACGCCAGTTTGCCAGACCACCTGCCGCGACAGGGCTCTGCCGCTTGCTGTTGCGACCACCGCCTGTGCCGCCTCGACGGTCGAGCTCGGCATCGCTTCTGCGGCTCTCACGCGAGCCTGGATGAAAGTCAGGCTGCACCACGGGGCCCTCATTTCGCCAGCTCGAGAAATCCGGTGGACCTAGCGGACTTGCCACACCCTCAGGTCTTCGGGTAGCAGCTCCCAACGTGTCGCGAGAAAGATCAGCTAGCATATGGAGATCGTTCCTGGAGCCAAACCCAGATCGCGATCCAGTCTCTCGTTCCGTGGTTTGCGTGGAACCAAATGCGTCGCGGGTAAAGTTTATCTGCTGCAACCCTGCACCTTGCTGTGACTGTCCTGCATTTTGTCGTGAAAGCCCACTGTGTCCGTGAAGCCGCTCCACTTGTTTCTGCGTGGCTAAGTCTACGTAAAGCTTGCGGCCCTTTACCATGGTCTGATCCATGGCAAGCGCGATGGCGAGAGCCTGAGCCGTTTTGAACTCCACAAACGCAAAACTCTTTCCATCCTGGCTAATGAGTCGTGAGGTGACAATACAATCCTCGTGGAAATTGCGCAGAAACTCCTCCTCGGTGGTTCCGTTGCGAAGGTTGCCAAAGTGTGCCACGAATGGCGGCTGGAGGTCATCCACACCTCTGGCACCGTTGACCTGCTCGCTTGGGATATCGCGAAACCCGCTTTTCTCCACAAGTGCGTTCTTTGCTGTACGGCTGTAGTCCCGCTTGGCGAGCTTCTCCTGCACCACCTCATCCTGGGTCTTTTCCCGTGGAGCCTCCACCGCCCAGTCTAAGTTGTCCTCGGGGATGTACTCATCGTTGAAGTCCACAAGGTTGATTGTCTTTCCACGCCCCCCTTTCTTTTTCGCTGGCATGTTGTTGTGTTATATAAATATTTATTTTGCTTGTTAGTATTTGCGTGTTCCTATTATTTTTACTTTTCCCCCTTTTGTTTATTTCTTATCTTGCCCGCCCTGCGTGCTATCCGTGCCGTACAAGGGGAGGAAGATAAGTAAAAAAAAGTCTCTGTTTTTTTTTCGTTCTCGTCGTGTCTCAAGCACCCTAAGGGGTAGCTGCAAGTTATGGATCAATATGTTTCCTTCTTGATCCCTGTTTCGCCTTCTTACCAGATGAATGTTATTGATGTGTGTGCAAGTTTCGTTGTTGTTGTTTTTTTCTTTCTTGTCACCTCCTTAGCCGTTTGTGTTATCGATACCGTTTGCGTGTATGTGTCTATTTATTGTCAGCCGCCTTCGGGTGCTGTGGATATCCGCCTCACGCAATGCTCCTCGCACTCCCCCTCCTCTCGTGGTCCGAAGAAGTACTTCTCGCGTGGGTGGCAGCTGCGGGAGGGATCGTGGCGGTATGGCGCGGGACTGCAAGTGATGTACGTGGAACTATAGATGTATCTGCTTGTAGAGACTTGGTTAGCTCAGAAAGGCGCGTGTGTTGTACCCCCGCTGCCCGAGAAACGAAGAAGGGGCGGAAGAAGCAGAAGTATAATAAAAAAAACAAAAAAGGCTCCTCCCCACCCACCCACTCAAGTGAAGAAAGTTATGCGATGCCGCCCGCTAGGCCACCCCTCTCTCTCCTCACACATCCACGCACATACATATGCACGGCAGAGGCTGGCGCAGGCCACCACGCAAAGGTCCCCGCCTCCCACGTTGCCTCACATACAATGTTGCAACTGAAAAGGAGAGAATACAATATATATATATATATATATATATATATATTAAAAAAAAGAGCACGCCTAGAGACGCACGACAGCAATCACTGCTCCGCTGGTAGGAAAACCTCGCCCACGTTCATTGCATTGCCCTTCTTCTCCGTCACCTTCCCTTTCATACGTCTCATTCATTGAGGGCCCCACTTTACGAGGACGTTGGCCCCGCCGACGTCATTACCTTGGGCACTACGGAAGTCGGAGAACCCGATGGGCCCGACAAGCGGCGTACCCTTAAACTTCCGGTTGAGGCTCGACTGGCACTTGACCTCCGTGAGAGAAAACTGCCACTGTGCGCTAATTTGTCCTCATGCGGTCGCAGCGCCGCACGTGCCTCCTCCATCCGCTGTTCCAAAAGCATCAAAAGTGGCTCCTTGTCGTTCTCGCGGCACCTCCCTCGCAACTCCTCGGCCCTTCGCAGCGTGGCTTCCAACGCACCCCGATGAATCCCCGCCTCCTCCCTTGCCGCGTTAACTGAGAGCCGCAGCCTAACGCACTCGTCCTCAAACTCCTTAACGCGCTTCCGCTGGGAACCCTGCAGATTTTGGTGCGAGTCGGCAAGCTTCATAAACTGCACCTGAGCTCCCTTTAGCTCCAAATGCAAATGAAGTGTTTCGAGGTCTTTGGCGTGCGACTCCACCTCCACGTGGTATGAATTGTTTGCCGGGCCGTCAGCCTTATTCCGCGCGTTGCCCTCCGAAAAGGCCAGTGCGGCGACATTCTTAATATTTGTACCACGCCGTAGGTGATAGCATAACTCCTTTCGCTTTTGTAACAAGAGGGCCTTCTCTGCTAGAAGCTCGCCTTTTTCAATTCGCCACGCCTCCTCCTCGTGCGTCATTTCAGCGTCATCATCCGCATCCTTGTGCCTATCTTCCTCCAGGTGCCGTTCTCCAGCGGCATTGCTGCCCTTATTCTTTGCATTCTCCTCGTGGGCGACAGAGCCCTTTTTTGCATACTTGCCGTTGTGGCTTTCGAGTTGGCGTGCCTTGGCGGCCAGGAGCTCCCCGTCTACCGCCTCCTGCGTCCTCAGCAGTGCCTCTATCTCACGCTGAATGCCTTGAAGTGCCTTCTCAGTGCTCATTAAGTAGAGCTTGTAGCAATTCGTGTCCTCCACGCCATTTAGCGTCTTCCCCAACGCATCCAGCTCATTAAGAAGGTAGGTTGCATGTGACTGCAGCAACACCGGCGCTGGGGCAAAAGCGGGTCGCCCCGGCGGGGCCGATTCCGATATCTCCCTTCCTGATGCAGTGTGACGTTTGTATTTGCCTACGGTGCCACCATCGTCCATACAACGGGCGCCCCTTGCGGTGTTCCTGCCCCGCGGGCTGGCAAACATGTCCCTAGCGACATCCTTGTCAAGCCCCAATTTTGTCGGCCTCACGCCGACCTGCGATGCGGCTGCAGACCTGACAACGGGGTGCGGCGTCGGTGGAGGCAATGCCGATGGAAGACTCTCATCATCATCATATTCGTCGTACGTGTGTGAGCTGTCGACAACCTCGAAGCACAGGCTCGAGGAACTGCGCTGACGCGACGACTTGGCCGTCGTCGAGGTACGTGGCACATAGAGACCAGGCAGTGGAGTTTCCTCCATCGCTTCAAGCGCCCTCTGCAGTTCCGCTTCAGGGCCAATGAGCGGAGACGCCCGACGAAGTTCCCCTCCGGGACTCCTACTTTGCTCCATTTCAAAGGTGATACTTTTCTGCTCGCCCACGATGGTGGATGACTCACTCATGAAATCACAGCTCAACGATGGTGCCGACTCAGCAACGACGCTTTCCCCACTCCAAGCGGTGTTCCCACTACCAGCGGCTTGCGGTATGAGCCGCTTCATCTGTGCCTGCACTGGTAAAGGTAAAATTCCGGCGCCGGAAAGCCCTGAACTCAAATAGTACCGGCGTGACGCTCGCGTTGGTGTTGAGCGTGGCGGCCCGCCGGGTTTTCGCCGTCCTGCCGCAAGTGACGGACCGCGAGTTTTTGGGACCGGTGGCGGAACCAAAGTGACAAAAGTTGCCTCTGAGTAGTTGTCTCCCCGATTGGTGTCCATTGTGCACTAAGACTGGGGATGTCGTGTATGTGTTGCGTGTATATATATATATATATATATATATATATATTATATTATATTATATTATATATATATGAATCGGTGTATATTAATTGCTTCCACGCCTGTGTGATAGGGGAGGGAGGGAGACGGATGCACACGCGGAGTCCGTTTGTTTCTTCCTTTCCCCCTTCGTTTCACAGCTGCAAGCGACTCACGCCAGGAGGAAGCATAATAATAAAGGGAGAGAGGATGAAACGCGTGGGTGGGGATTGGCAGCGGAGCTTTTTACCCCCCTCCCCCCTCGTCTGACGTCTTTGCCGCAGCTGCGGTAAAACTACCACCTCAAGACAAACAAACACACACGTATAGTGCTGGGGTGGGAGCACGGAATGCGCGACAGCGGCGCAGATAAAACACCAAAAGAGCCGCCGCCATCCGTCTGCTTTCTAACACAGAAACATAATATTAATCACTATATTTACATATATATATATATATATATATATATGGGAAAGTCAGTAATGTGTGAATACAAATTTCCTCCCGCCACTTCATTACTCTTTTCCCCCCTTCTCTACCTTCCTTCCATTCTCCCCTCTTCCTCCCCCTTATCCCCGTTAACTTCTGTTGCTATGGGAACACACACCATGTGCATCTGCTGCAGGCAAACCATATGGGTAACCAACGAGGCCGCCAAGTGCGTAACACGTCGCCCCCTTCTTTCTCTTTCTCCAACTGCAACTGCAACTGTTTTTGTTTTTGTTTATTATTACTTTCTTTCTATTTTTCGCTTTCGCGCTGTTGCCTTGCTACTTTCCTCCTCCACAGCACTGCCTTTCCTCCTCCCTCCTGTCTCGGGGAGGACTGAGAGAAGATATGGATGCCACCGCAGCACAACAACAGCCAGCATCAAGGGCTGCTGCGGGGTGTTGCGTGAGACGCCGCCAGGCCACACACACGCTCGCTGAGGCGGAAGAGGAAGGCACCCCCCGTCCTGGAGCAACAATAAGCCTTACTCTCCCCCACGCTCCCTTTTATTGCCTTTTCGTGCTCTTTCTGCTCCTCACACATGTCGTCCCACCCATCCACGCTGGAGAACGACACGCGCTATGGGCGGAGCGCATAGGCGTCCCCCTCACCGCCGCAGACGATGAAACACACACACACACACACACACACACACACACACACACACAACCGAAAACAAAGACAACGAACCACCAGAACAAGAAC
>NW_021705780.1:6769-13540 GCF_003719475.1 Trypanosoma rangeli
GACGATGAACACACACACACACACACACACACACACACACACACACACCGAAAACAAAAGACAAGAACCACCCAGAACAAGACAAAGCAAACATGGATTAAGACAAAAACATGAAGCACATCAAAGAGCGTTTCATAGCGTGTGGAGTGATAACTAAACAAATAAGGTCTTTTGTCTGCTTGTTTTGGTTTTGTTGTTCCGCGGCGTCGTGCAAGGCGATAATGCTCAACCTGTTCGCATCACCAACTCCCACCACCGCCTGCATAGCGGCAAGCCTTTTTCTGCTCCATTTTTTTTTTGGTTTTCGTTTTCTTTGCTTCCCCGACATTGCGGTGTTAATAGATCAAATACAGTAGGAAACTTCATTCCACCCACCCCTCTCATCAGAAAACCCCTTCTTCCCTTGCCCGTTTCTCGTTCCTCTCCTCTTCATACTCGTCACCGTAAAGAATCACTTCTTGTGTTTGTATTTCGTCGCACGCAAAGAGTATGTGTGCAGCAGTGACCCTACATCTGGGGGTAGGCGTAGGAGGTAGACTTGGGCTCTACCAAGGGAACCACCGGAGACCGCGATCGACGCGAGACCCCAAGCGTCTTCTCAAGCAACGCATGATTTCTTTCTGAGTGCGCCTCTGTAGACAGTGTGGACCGGGCCGCACCTGCAATGTGCGTGTCATGTTCACCGTCGTTATTGCCTACCAGAGGCAACACGAGAGAAGCACACGGTGTCCCGCCGTTGCCGACGCTGTCGTCAGCTTTTTCGCTGGCCTGCAACGCAGAGAGCAATGAACGTGGCGCCACACTGTTGTGCGCCGTGTGCCGAAAGCTCGGAACCCCCAGACGAATAATGCGCTGTGGCGGTATTGAACGTATCTCTCCGCGCTGGACACCAGTGCCGTACGGCTTTGTTCCACTCACGTCATCCACTTGTGCAGCGTACTTAGATTCACGGTAAATCGTGTCGGGACTTCTTGCCTGTGATACGGAACGTCCATGAAAGAGGGAGATGCGGTGTGAGAGGTGACGACGCGGCGTGTGGCGCTCAGGCGTTGCTGACACCCGCCGCAACCCTAAAGGCCGAATAGGAGTTTGTAGATGTGCGGCAGTAGGCGACACTGTGGCAACAAACCTGCTTGAGAATGGAAGATACCGCATACTAAGCCGCTGCAAACGCGGCGTTGTTGCGCCTGCACATGGCGTGGATACCGTTGTTACACGAGGTGTGGCTGGTCCTCGTGGCGTGGACGCCATTGTTGCACGCGGTGTGGCTGCCGCTGTTGTACGCGGTGTGGCTGGTCCTCGCGGCGTGGACGCCATTGTTGCACGTGGTGTGGCTGCCCGTTTGAGTAGTGTGGCTGTCTTACTCGGAGAAGCAAAGTTATTATTGGCCCCCTCCGTTCGTGAGCCGCTTTCGCGCCTGTTTTCGTGGGGCGGGTCACCTTTCAGCGATGTTTTATTCTGCTTCTTCGTTGCCTTCCCACCTTGCCGTGGGGAATTGACTGTCTTCTGCCTGGGCGTATCTCCAGTAGCTTTCTTCACAAGAAACTTCTTCTTTCGATGCTCTGATACGCCTCTCATCGTGGCCTCACCTGTGGCGTTTACATGAGCATCGTGACCACCGCTGCCCACCTCAGCTTTCTCCACCACACAACCCTTGCCACCAGAATCTGCAATAGCAGGGGCTTTGCAATTGGGGGATGTTGCCGTGCCCTGCATAGAGGCGCCGAGGCCACTGGGTTGAGGCACCTCCGCCAATGCCCTCGTTTCCAGCAACTCCTGCATCCCCTCAAAGGAGTAGAGATTCAGGTCGCGATCCAAATCCACCGCCGATTTGGTGGCGTCGTGGACCAGTGCAAGACCCGTCAGAAGTGTTGAATCCCCTTCCACACTCATGCTAACAACACGGATGCTCTCGCCCGGGAGCCCGGTCGCCATTGACGTTTCATGCCGCAGCGTGCACTCGACGGTGTCGCGCATTGAGGAGAGAAGCGACGACCACCCACGGCCCTCAAAGGTCTTCTTGTGCGTCGTCACCGACGCCGCTTGCACTGGGAGCGGCGGCGTAGGAACAGGCACCACCGCCGCCGCCTCGGGAGCGTCTGAACCCAAATCCGAGATATATCCCGCAGAAAGGGTCGATTCTTCTGCCACTTCCTCCATTGCTCCGTGGGCCTTCCGCAGTTCTTGCTCAGAGACCTGCCGTGGCGCAGGCAACGCGTCACTGTTATTTAGTGCACCGGCTTTAGCTCCTTGCGCACCCAGTGAAAGACGTCGCGGAATCGCCGACACGACGTCACCAGCCTCGCCAGTCTGCTGGATCGTGCCTCCTTCCTTGGCGTCACTTTGCGACGCTGCTGGATACCCGCTGACGAATGCTTCGTCGTTTCCTGTCGCCACCGCTTGGTGCTGCTTGCCTACGAACCGTTCAACGACCATTAACCTCCCTCCTTAACCTTCCTGCCCTCGCTATACCACGTCGTCGGACCTCTTTGTTCCCTTTCAAGGGCCTCAATGCTCTGTTTTTTTTTTATTTTGTTTCTGTTTTTGTCTGTCCGCACGCTAGTTTGTGTATTTGCTTGCTTCTCCCGTCACGCGTCTCTCCCTTGTGATGCGGCTGCCGTGCCTGTCGCCGCCCTTCGTGTCAAGCTATGTCAACGATTCCAGAGAGAATTGGCTGCTACTCTAGTCACTACTACTCCCAGTAACGCCTACTATGTACTAGCTGGTGGACGTCGCACGCTGTCGCGGGGTTTGCCGCGCGTGCAAGGCAACAATGAGCAACAAAAGGCAAGTGAGAGGAGACGCTGACCAAAACATTGCACTCCGCTGCAGCCCACCACACAGAAAGACAGACGGGCAGACACACAGAGTAACAACGCTGGAGTGAGGAAACGAGTAAATTTCAAAAAAAAATAATAATAATAAAAACGTAGGTCTTTTGGAAATGAGTGCCAACGTAGAAAGCCACCATGCGGTGCTTGCCGGAAAAGCCAAAAAGAAACGCCTGCCACTGCGTCTCCCCTGAGCGCTCCACAGCTCACATCACAGCAATGCCAACAAACGCGAACTCCCGCCAAAATAAGACGTCGCTCGCCGCCCAAAACCGCATCGCCAAACGGTCGGTATTGCCCCGTGCACAAGACCGTCGGAGAAGCATTGAAGGTTGCGGCGTGCATCATCATCCAAGGCTGAGCCGCCTGGAGGACAGAAGCATCTCTTCCTTGTCACGTCTCCGCCTGGGACTGTCGCCAAAGCAAATAATAACCCCTACACCATTCCCACAGCTGTCGTGTCACCCCGGCATATAATTGCATGCCTAGAAGCAACACTAATCCAATGCCTCGTGACCAATTTAGCACACGGTTGCAGCCACTCACAGCCCCGCCTTTTTTGCCTTTTACGTTTTTCATTTTTGTTGCTGTTTCTTTCGTCTCGCGCTCCTTCCCACGCTCAGAGTTTCACCTCCACTCCCAGCGTCTCCGTCAACTCCCGCTCCAGTTTTTCCTTCAGAGAGTGTCCGTCGCTATCGGCGAGCCACTGTACATCGTGCACCTTCTCCACCTTGCGGTCCCCCTCCGACAAGACCATGTCGTAGTGGTGTGGCCCAGAGAGGGGCGAAGAAAGCCACAACTGCACATTCGGCGCCTGCTTGTTGAGCACAAAGGTCCCATGCGCTCCCGTCTCAATCGAGAGCACCCCACCCGCAAGCTGCACCTCCTCAATGCCATTGCTGTCGACAGCTTCCAACACGTTATCCACGTGGTCCAAAAAGAGATCCGCCGCGGTGTTGTACGTGACGTCGGTGAATCCGTCCATTCCTAAACGTGAGAAGCGACGTCCCCCGCCTTCTGAAGGCACAACTGGGGTCGTGGTGCCATGCCTCCACATCGCTGTGGCGGAGGGGGCACTCATCAGGCATACCGGCATTCCTACTGCGGCAGCCACAGCCACACGGCGCATTTGCATTGCCCGTATTCGTTTGTTTGTTTGTTTTTTTCCGTTTAACTTCAATGCCAGTGTGGGACAAAAGAGAGAAACAGAAAGCGAACAAAGCAGAGGGCGAAAAATAAATAAATCTCAGTTGGGAAAAGTGGTTTCGCCTTGGCACAGACATACGCATAAGTCATGAATGCGCGCAAAAGTAAGTGGCACAGTAGCAGCAGTAGAAACGAAGGAAAAGTTTAGTGAAAGAAAGGCACCGTGCAAACGTACAAATCGTCAGCAGCACTAGCGGACATCATACAGTAGTGGAGGACCACTGCAGCGGGCACGAACCCCAAAAACATGACACTCGTATAAACAGCCAAGTATACCAAACAAAAGAAAAAGGTAAAACAGACTTCGAAAAAAGTGGCAAAAGAACAAGGGGGTTGTCACCTCCTCTCGTCTTGTCAGCGTGGCCGACGGGTGGCCCGTTCCCGCAACAGTTTTTCCGCCCACAGCCCACGCGCCACTGTAGAGATGTCGGATAAGCCGTCTGGACGTAATGCGACGCCGCTCTTGGGAACGGGGGAAAGGTACGTGTTTGTGTCAGGACGCCTGGGTGGCGACCGCGGCAAGTAATACAGTCGACTCACCACATTCTCTCTAAGCGCACCGCCACCTTCTGCGCCGCACCGCGCCCCTCGTTGTTGAGATGGATTGTTTTGTGCTGTGTGCGCCCCCGTCACGGCGCCCAGCAAACGGGAAGCGGCGGCGGCCAGTTTTTTTTCCTCCCGCTTCAATCTTGGGGCGAAGCGCTTATTGTATATCCCGTCGTAGGGTGTGTGGCGACCGCATGAGAGCACTTGTGACCGCACACGGCGCTCCACGTCGCGTCCCATCGACCACGGCTCCCGCGCCGCCGCCGCCGCCGCCTCAGCACTCAACGCAGAGAAGCGTCGGCGCTGATGGTCGTCACTGTGGCGACTGCGACGAGGGCCCCCATTTACAGCGGAGAAGGTGCCACACCCGCCAAGTTCCCCGCCTCCAACTTTGCTGTGCAACTCCTCGGTGGGTGCGTCGGCGTCCGTCAGAGAACTGCGCTCCAAAGACAACGGACGGACTCTACGCGGCCCGCGTCTCAGAGCACTACTTGTGCTTGGCCACCGACCCACGGTGTTGCTTGTATCGGCAATCGAATTTCCACAACGCACTACAGACGAGTGTGGTGACTCGCCCTCGCTGTCGCCCGCATTGGGGTCATCCGCTTCACCATCCTCATACCTCCCAGGTCTGTGATCCCGGAAACCGTCCCCTGAGGCGTCGCGCTTCAAAACACGTTCGAGTAGTTCTATTCGACGCTGCAAGGTGCGCTCCTTCTGCGCGTACAATTCTCTGATGCTGCAAATATGTTTTTCGTAACTCTCTTGTTGTCGGAGCATTTTGTCTTCAATGTTCTCACGCTTTCGCACTGCTTCATCGAGTGCCTCCCAGAGCTCCGCCACATCGCCTCGGTTGTTCAGTGAGTGTGCAAGGGAAGGATGAGGGCTGCGCACAAGCGCTTCGCGTGGCTGAGAAACACGCGGGTTTCCCTCTACTACAGACGTGTTCGTTGCACGCACACCGCTGTGCACATGGGGCGAAGAGGAGAAACGAAGGAAGTCGTTGCCCGCAGCCACATATGCGTTGGACGGCTGCTGTGACTGCTGCGGAGTCTGACTCAAAGGCATGCGGCCAAACGTTGCAAGCGGCAATAATGATAGCCCTGCTCCCTTGCCGGCCTGCTCGACACAAGACAAGATGCGCTTCTCGTAACGTTGCATGTTTTCTGCGAACTCCCCCAGCAGAAACAAGACCATGTCCCGCAACAAACGCACCTCCCTGCGCAGCTCCTTCGCAGTCGTGCTGAGACGAAGAACCAGAAACGAACGAAAGGCGTCCAATCGGTTAGAAAGCACAACGAAGGAGTTCTCCAGCTCGTCGTTGTGTGAGTCGAGGCGACAATACATGCTTTTAATTCTCTCTAACTGCTGCACGGTGGTAAAGTAGTGCCGCTCAAGGGACACCACCGCCACAGAGGGGCTGCCGAAGTGTTTCTGTGCAGCATTATCGGTGGCCTGAAGCAAAGCCGTGGTTCGTTGGGGCGTCCCGCGTGCATTTGGTGAGGTTCGTGCGCACGCGCCTTCGCCATCGCCGTCCCCATCCCTGTCGCCGCCGCTGCCAGGCAAACTGGAGGGAGCAGAGGCGACGCCGGGCGGCCGCTCTGTCAGGCTCCTTGAAGAGGGAGACCAATCCAGGGCCGTCATCTACGCCAAAGCATACAAGCGCAACAAAGCGCCTCTCTCTATGTATGTATTTATATTTCTTTTTGGCGTGAAAATTGAGGTTTACCTCCTCGCGTGCCTGCGCCCACCGACACGACAAGCAAAGGGGGAGAAGAGGAGAGAGAAAAAAAAACAAGGGGTTAGGAAATTGGTGCTTGGCCTACGGCTCCTCACAGAGGCATACAGGAAGAGAGCAAGAGTGAGTCGCACACACGCATAGAGAAGAGAGAGAAGAGAGAGAAGAGAGAGAGAGAGAAGAGAGAAGAGAGAGAGGGATAGGCCTTCTCTCCTCAAGACTTTCATTAACTAACTTCGCGACGTTGTCTCGCTAACCGTTTTTTTTTCTTACATCTCTGTTCTTCCAACTTCATTTTTATCTCCACTCAGTTATATATATATATAACTCTGTCTTTTGTTTTTGACTTAAAATGTCGCACGCCGAACGGGGAGAGATAAAGTATGCAAGTAACGCGAGGGGGAAGTGACGTAACACGTAGGAAAGGGTGTAGGTAAGAAAAGAGAAAGA
>NW_021705780.1:13565-16370 GCF_003719475.1 Trypanosoma rangeli
AGAAGAGAGAGAGAGAGAAGAGAGAAGAGAGAGAGGGATAGGCCTTCTCTCCTCAAGACTTTCATTAACTAACTTCGCGACGTTGTCTCGCAACCGTTTTTTTTTCTTTACATCTCTGTTCTTCCAACTTCATTTTTATCTCCACTCAGTTATATATATATATAACTCTGCTTTGTTTTTGCTTAAAATGTCGCACGCCAACGGGGAGAGATAAAGTATGCAAGTAACGCAGGGGGAAGTGCGTAACACTGAAAGGGTGTAGGTAGAAAAGAGAAAGAGAAAAAGTAAAAGAAAAAGAAAGAGAAGGGTGAGGGTAATAAAAGTAGCCGTTACAGTGTGTGTCTGTGCCTGTGCCTGTGCCTGTTGGGGCCTTCAAAAACGCGCTGATCCCACACTGTCGCTAGTAAAGCTCACCGTAGTCATCCAGTAACGGCGTTACAGACGTCATTTCGACTGCCGAATAAACCTCAGTGCCATGCGGCAAACGGGAGTCGGGTTCCGTGATCCTATCATGCGAATGTTGCCGCCCCGGCGATACCGCAGTGAGATCACATGGGGTATCCGGTGCGCTCTCGTATATCGCGTACATGCTTCCACGAAATTCCACGAGTGTGAGACCTTTGTTATTGCTATTCTCATGCGAGCAATGCAGCAACAGGCCACGCTGACAAAGGGCGCGCATGTCCGCCGGGAGGCCCGCTGGAATCACGCTCCCTATTGGAATACTCACCTTCACAAATGGCAAGCCGTCGGCTGCGGAATTATCTACGGCGGTACAAGCGTTATTGTAGTCCGCGTACTCTGCCGCGTTGAAGATACGCGCGGCGAGGTCCGCCTGCCGCCTCAAGAGGCGGTAGGGAGGCTCATTGCTGACAAGTGCAAGGAAGAGTTGGGTGAGGGAGTAGCTGACCGGGCTGGCGGCATGCGGATGGGGCTGCCAGCGACTGAACGGGCCGCCCTCAACGTACACCGGTGGGGTGTACACGACGGCGAAGTCCCCAAGGACTGGCACACGCACGTACTCCACCTCTCTCCCCTCCTGCGCCTCCCTGGTAGCGAGGAACGGGCCCGTGTTGGTGGTTAGCCACATCCCCTCGTCGTACACGGCGCCTTCCCGCCCCCAGACTGGAGAGGACCACTTCCTCGCAGGGCCCGTGGTCACCATTCCCGCCTCATCTGCGCAGAAAATGGGGCAGATAAAAATGTTCGATGGTGATACTACAACCCACGCTGCGGCCACTTCAAACGGCACCTGCATTTCATCCATCAGAATATAATGCAGCGCGTCCGCCACCTGCAGCGTGATACCCACGGCTTCGCGAAGCGTAAACCGTCGACGGTGCACAAACATAATTTCATGCAGGGAATGGTACGCCGCCACAGGCCCTCTGCAACTTCCTAACGGACGAACAACGTACGACGCAGCCGAGGCGTGGGGATTGTAGTCCACGGCAGCCTGCACCGTCCACTCGGTTACATCTTCCGTGATGAATCCAAGTGCCGTTGTGGGTGTTGCGGACATCAAAGGCACGTCACCGTCGTGGGTCGATATTTTCTCCGTGAAGGCCCCAATAAAAGGAACAATATTTGGGTGCAACCAAGTTGCGCGTGCAGCCATATCCTGCACAAAGGCCATGACAATTTCAGCGGAGATGCGCTTTCCATCCACCTCCTCAAGTTCATGCAGCAGCACCGCTGTGTCCTTGTAGCGGTACCCGTTGTGTGCATCAAATACCAGATGCACATTCCTTGACGACGCCGCGTCGTTGCCTGCGCCGCCTTCGGCAGATATGAGCTCCTCAAAGGGCACTTTCCAGCCGCCTAACTTGCGCCGACGGAAGACGTCAATCACCTGCTTCACCGTCAGCCCAGACGCGTTTTCCAACGGACCCTCCAACGATAAGGTCGTGGGGGGCGTCGCAGTGCATGCACCGTCATTCTGCATAAGCTGCACGTAAATGGAGGCGTTTGCCACCTCATCCTCACCTATGGCTACCTTGTGCTCCGCTGTCCACGAAACTGTAGAGTGAAGCCGCCAGGCTCCCTTTATGCGCTCAAACAGCCCGGTGAAGACGGCAGTGCAGGTAAAACATCTCAGTAGTAGTGCTTCCCACCCTGCACTTCCCATAGTCTGCACCAACATTTCGGCAGAAGCAAAGACGGTTAACAGCTGCGGCGACGGCGATGGATCGGGAAGGCGCACCAAGGTGTGAAAGATGTGCTGCAGACGAAGCGCGACCAGCGCACACTGCGCCTTATTGATGCGGGCAGCTGGCACTCTTTCCTGGATAAAGCGCATGTTTCTCTCAAGGGTCATCATAGAAGCCTGGCCGGCAGCCGCGTAGTGCATCTTATTCGCTGCTTCCACACCCTCCATCCTG
This sequence comes from Trypanosoma rangeli, assembly GCF_003719475.1. Classification (NCBI taxonomy): domain Eukaryota; phylum Euglenozoa; class Kinetoplastea; order Trypanosomatida; family Trypanosomatidae; genus Trypanosoma; species Trypanosoma rangeli. The sequence goes on from NW_021705780.1 coordinate 15,947, forward strand.
CTATCGGTTCTCATTGCACCTGACGGCACCCAAGAGAGAGCAAAGGAAACAACAACACTAAATCCACACACACAAGCCTTTTTCCTCTATTGTGTTTGTGTGCTCGTTGCAAAAGCTCCAAAAGAGCAGCATCAGCAACAGACGAGCAGCAACACGTAGTGAGAGAAAACCACATACGCATGTATAGATGTGTATAAAAAGGGAATGAAGTTCCACAGACTAATACGACTCCGCAGCTCTCACTAACTTCCTCCCCAAAAACATAAAGCACACACAGACACAATAATAATAATAATAAATGTTTTATTGCGGAGATGCTGCAAACTAAAAAAAAAAGCTGCACTTTGCATGCACGTGAATTCAAAAACTAAACATATATATATATATATATATATATATATATATATATATATATATATATATA